>NC_067401.1:468538948-468641448 GCF_016432865.1 Antechinus flavipes
GCACAGAGAGAATTGAATTCAGAAGGTAGAAGTAATCCGGGAAGAAAAACAAAAATGCAAGCAGTTTATATTCATCTCCCAGTACTTTCTTTTAGTGTCTTCTCAGAACTGGAAGGGAACCCAGTTTTGAGCACTTAGGCTCTAGAATTCTCCCCTAAATATAAATGGCAAAGCTTATTTGGCATTAAATCAAATCAATGATAATTTGAGAACTAATTAGCATTCCTGGCTTTTTCTGGGCAGCCATGGTGATTTGCCTAATATCCTCTCCATCACAAACACAAGAAATGGGACACCCACCATTGGTTTGAAGGCCTCCAGTGAAGGAGAACCCTATTCCAATTTAGGGTAACTATTTTTTGGGGGGTGGGGTAGGGTGAATTTCTTATTTTTTTTCCATTGAAATGAAGGATTTCTCATGAGGAAACTCCCTCTGTCAATGCATGTTAGTAACTGTTTTGCAGTTTGTAGTCCCAAGAGTTCCCTGAGAGGTTAAATGACTTACTCATGGTAAACAATAAAAAAAGCCACATGTATGAGAAAGGAGTAGAAGGCAGATTCTAGGGGAGGCACAATAAATATGCACTAGACCAGTCTCTGACACTTCCTAGTTATGTGATTCTAGTAACTTAACCTCTGTCTGTCTCAGTATCTTCATTAGTTAAATGAGAATAATGTCATTCATCTTCCAGGGTGGTTGCGAGGAGCAAATGAGATAATATTTGTAAAGTGATTTGCGAACTTTAAGGCTACATGTAAATTCTAGCTATTATTGCTATTATTATTCAAGACCAATCCTATATTCACTCTGGCCTGGTAGTTCTCAGCAGTTCTAATTATTTAAAAAAAAAAAAAAGCTTTTTCTTCCATCAAATTGAAATCTGCCTTCTTACAACAACTGTTTCCAACCGTGTCTCTAGTTCTTGCCTCTGGGTCTAAACAATTCAAGTGTAATCTCTTTTTTATGTTAGCCCTTCAGTACTTGCAGACAGATGTCATTCCTCCTTTCTCTGCCTAAATCTTTTCTTCTCCAGGCTTCAAATGATCTTCTATTTCTTGGTGATCTAATCAATTCCTTTGGAATCAACCATAATGTTTTTTGGGGATAGATTATAACTAAACCTACAAAATCCAGCCTTCAATCTTTCTTCCAAGCTCCAGTCCAACTAGAATGTTCCCTAGTCATCTTGGACTCAATGTAGCCAAAACAGAGTTCGTTATCTTCACCCCTAAACCCCACTTATCATTATTCAATTTCATAGATTTGGTTGAAGGATAAGATTTTAGAGTTGGGCTCATGGAGATCATCTACTGAGGTGGGGATAGAATGAACCTATCAATATTAATCCACACAGACGGTTTTTAAATTTAAATTAAATCCACACAGACGGGAAAAAATTTTTCCAATTATATGTAAAGATCATTTTAACACTCATTTTAAATAAAATTTTGAATTCCAAATTTTCTCTCCCTCCTCTTCCCTCTCCCTAAGACAATTTGATATTGGTTTATATGTGTGTAATTGTGTAGTCATCACACATATATTAGTCATCAACACACACGTGCACTTACACACTCAGAAAGCTATTATGTTCCAGGTGATGTGCTAGGAGTTGGAGATCCAGAGATAAAATATGAAACAACTCTTGCTCTCAAGGGATGTCTCATTATGTCAGCAGAGCCTTAGAGGACACACAGTTAGTAAATTTGACAGGAATGATGAACCAGCAAATTAGAAAGAATCATTTGATAGGCAGGATGACCAGGGAACAGTAGTATCACAGAAATCCAGAAAGGAAAGAATATTCAGGAGGATGCAGTAATCAGTAGTGGTTGAGAAGAAGAATCTCCTGAAAGGTTGAGAAAGTTGAAGTCTGAGAAAAGACCATATGATCTGGCCATGATTTGGCAGTTTTGGAGATAATAGAATGGGGATCCAGATTACAAAGGATTAAGGAATACATGGCTTGAGAGGAAGTAGAGGTAACTTTTATAGTCAACTTTTTTTCAACTCAGAAAGATGGAGAGAGATATAGGATGATAATCTGAAAGAATGGTAGAGTCTGATGAGTTTTTTTTTAAAGGATAGGGGACACTTGGTTATATTTGAAGGTAGCAAGGAGGGAAAGGTAGCCCGGAAGAGGTGAAAGATTTAAAAAAAGGGTCACATGATGGAGATTATTGGAACATGAGGTCAAAGTCATTAATAGAAAGGCTGTCTTTGACAAAGAGAAGGGCTACCTTTTTATTGAATACTGGGGAAAGGAGAAAAAAGTAGAAGATGTCAAGGATTTTTGATATGATAATAAATGGAAAAGAAGGTTTTCATAAATGGCCTCCATTTTCTCAGCAAAACAAAAGGTGATGTCCTTAGTTGAGGGGGAGAGAGATTGACAGACAGACAGAGAGATAGACAGACAGAGACACAAGACAGAGAGAGAGAGAGAGAGAGAGAGAGAGAGAGAGAGAGAGAGAAGAAGAAATGGAGATGTGGGAAGTTTGAGGAGGGAAGAAGTTTTGAATAGCTCCTGAGAGAAATGAAATCAGGAATTGACTAGAGAATGTTAAAGAATTGCCTTGAAGAAGTGAGAGCCTCACTGAAGTGAGATAATATATGTTTGTAGTGTACCTTGTCAATTCACTTGGCTGATTTCTTCCAGCTCCATTCAGCACCGCACATGAATAGGAGTGAAAAAGACAGAGGGTGGGAGTTTACTGAGATTTGGGAAGAGATTATCAATGATAGGAAAGGGAGATAAGGGATTTGAGATTAGAGAATAGGGAGGCATTGAAATACTTAATTATAGAAAATATTAAATTTAGGAGGGATGAAGCACATAGGGAGAGATGGAATGATGGGGGATTATGGTCACATAGAGAAATGTGGAAGATTTTGATCAAGGAAGAGCAATACGTTTAGGTAATGATGAAGTTCAGGGTGTGACCATCCTTGTATGTAGCTTAGGTAGACTAAGGAGCTAGTAGATTTGAGGAGAATAACTAGGGGTCTAGACCATTTGAGGAAACATTACATGAACATTGAAGTCCCTTTTACAAAGGCAAGATTTGGTAGGGAAGGAAGACAATGAGTCAAACATTGAATTCTTTGGGAAAGGAGGGAGAATAATCTGGGAACCAGTAGCAAAAAGTTCTCAGGGTTGGTGCTGGGTATAAAATGTTAATAGGGTGAATTGAAAGGAGAAGTTTCTGAGTGATGGTGACAGGAAATGTCACATATTTCAAGATGAGGTTCAAGGTGTGACCATTCCTGTATGTCACATATTTCAAGAGTTAGAAGGGATCTCAGCCACCATCTAATACATACCATATTCAAAAGAGACTTTCCCTCCTCTCGAGAAGATATCTGAAAAATGATCATCCAGTCTCTTTCTGAAGACCTCCAAGGTGGGAAGGGGGAACCTACCAATACTTGGGTCCATTCCTCATTTCATCAGCAATAATTGTTGGAATTTATTTTTTTCTTCAGATATCATGCCTAAATATACTTTTTGGCTACCTTAATCCATTGTTTCTGGTTCTACCCTCTAGAACCAGGCAAAGCAAGCCTAATCTCTCCTCGATATGACAGCTCTTCAAGCGCATATGGACAATTATTATATCTCTTTCCATTTTCAACTTCAAGTCTTTTCTTTGCCAGGTAAGATGTCTCAGTTCCTACAATAAATCTTTACATATTATGGACCCAAGGCCTTCCCCAATCTAGTCACTGTTCCATGGATGGCTTATCAATATCCCTTTCGGTTCTGAAATTAAAATTTTAGGTGTTTCTTCTAGTTTTGGCATTTGCTTTTTTTTTTTTAAATTGATTTTAGTATACACTGCTTTATGAATCACCTTGGGAGAGAAAAATCAGAACACAAGGGAAAAACCATGGATAAGGGAAAAAGAAACAGAAAAAGGAAGTGAATATAGCATGTGCTGATTTACACTCAATCTTCATAGTTCTTTTTCTGCATGCAGATGGCATTTTCTGTCAAAAGTTTCTTGGGATTGCTTTGGATCACTGAACCACTGAGAAGAACCAAGTCTTTCATAATTGATCATCACATGTTCTTGCAGTCATTGTGTACAATGCATTTCTGGTTTTGCTTGTTTCATTCAGCATCAGTTCATGTAAATCTTTTCAGGTCTTTCTAAAATCGGCTTGTCATAATTTTTATAGAACAACAATATTCCATTATCTCCATATATTCCCAGCTTATTAAGTTATTTCCCAATTGATGCACATCTACTCATTTTTCAATTCTTTTTTTTTAACCACAAAAAGAGCTGCTACAAACATATGCAAAAAAGTCCTTTTCCCTCCTTCATGATTTCCTTGGAATACAAACTCAGTAGAGACACTGCTGGATCAAAGGGTAGGCATAGTTTTATATCCTTTTGAGCATTGCTCCAGATTGTTCTCTACAATGGTTGGATCAGTTCACAACTCTACCAACAATGCATTTTCCCACAATCCCTTTAACATTCATCATTATCTTTTCCTGTCATTTTAGCCAATCTGAGAGGTGTAAGGTGGTACCTCAGAGTTGTTTTAATTTGCATTTCTCTAATCAAGTGATTTAAAACATTTTTTCATATGACTATATATGGCTTTAATTTTGTCATCTGAAAAATGTTTTTTCACATCAATTGATCATTTATCGGTTGGGGAATGACTTGTATTCTCATAAATTTGACATAATTCTTTCTATATTTAAGAAATGAGACCATTAACAGAAACACTGGCTATAAATATTTTTTCCCAGCTTCATACTTTCTTTTTAATCTTGTTTCTGTTGGTCTTGTTTGTGCAAACCTTTTTTTAATTTAGTGTAATCAAAGTTGTCCATTTTTGCCTTTCAGAGTGTTCTCTAGTTCTTCTTTGTTCACAAATTCCTCCTTCTCCAAGATCTAATGGGTAGATATTCACTTTTAAAAGAACCATTCCAGTTTTAACAACTGAACAATATGGCACTCCATGATTCTATATGAAGAGTGATGTGTTTTTGTGGACAGAATGTTGAACTTGCAGAAATGACTCTCTCTGTCCTGACAGAGCTATGTGTCCATGAGAAGCCTTTTACCTTTCTGACCCTAAGCTTCCTTTGATTTCTATTCATGTGCCCTGATCTTAGTTTACAATACTCTTTCAGATGAATGGGAGAAGACAGAAGAAATTCAGAAAATAACTTATAATTCTCAGTCAGTTTCTAGCCCTACATTGAACACAGATTATATGCTTGATGGCTTCAAATGATCAGAGATCCCAGAGCTGAAAGAATCCTTTCTTTTTTTTTTCTTTTTTTGTTTGCTGAGGCAATTAGGGTTAAGTGACTTTCCCAGGATCACACAGCTAGGAAATAAAAGAACCCTTTCTTAAGAATTCTCTTGTATATACAACAGCCTAGCTTCAAGTGGTTAAGGTATTATTAGACCTATTTTACAGATAAACAACTGAGTTTCAAAGAGACAATGGCTTGTCCAAGGTTACACAACTAAATATTGGTGGAGCTGTGAATAGGACTCAGGGCCACAATCCTTCTGTTATGAGGTTTCCATTGTGCCCAGCTGATTGTTGATTGAATGGAAATTATGAGAGGAGCGTATGTGCAGTGTCTCTTGAGAGGCAGCTTGGGAAATCCAGGAGAGCTGGGGCCTTCCGAATCAAGAACTAAGAACGTTGCTTTGGAAAGTGCCTTGTAAACATTAAACCACTAGAGATGTGAATTATCATTCATTAGAAAACACTAGCTAATTAAAAACCATCCCTATTCTGCTCTGGAAGGTGAGATGGGAGGAGAAGCAGCCCCAGGCAGTTCACCTAGTGGATAACCCCAGTGAACATAAAAGAGAAAGGATGGTTCTTTCAGCTGATGAAGGCAGTTGTATTGAAGGAATGACCCAGTTCTAGTGGCTAGCTACTTTTGAAGGTATTACTGGGAAAAGAGCCATGAAGATCTGAATTCAAATTCTACCTGTCACATATTATTATTACTACAAGCACTTATTAAGCATCTACTGTTTGCTAGACACTATGCAATAGATGGAAGTGACTTTACCTCAGTTTCCTCATCTATAGAGTGAAAAGTAGAAATAGATAGTCTCTGAGTTCACTCCTTACTGCAGCTCTGAATCAGATCCTCTGAAATTTCAGGTTATTTTCCTTAATTGGATTCCCTGTAGCCTTGACCCCTTTTCTCTCCCCTCTCCCTTCCACCATCCTGCAGTAAGCTTATAAGTTAATTATGGCACTTGGGAATCCATGTTCTTTTAAACATCCCCCTAATAGAGGTGCCAGAATTCAGAATACCTCCACTCCACCCCCACCATGAAGAGCCCCACAAAGCATCCTTCCTACCCAGGGGGCCCATGCAGAGATGGCGGTTCCCCATACTAGCTCAGAGGGAGCAGATGCCAGTTGTCATTAGCTCTGCTTAAGAAGAAGCCTCCATGACACTCTCAATTAAACTTACCTTAGTCTCATTTTCAGCAGAGTCATATATTTCAGGTATGGCTTTCTAGAGGCAGTTTCCTCCTTGAGGTAGGAAACTCCTTTTGATAGGGGAAAAAAATCGGAGTAAGAGAACCATCTAAGGTTGGAATGGGCTGGGACAGCTAGGTGGCGCTATAGTGGATAGAGTCCTGGCTCTGACCCCAGATACCTACTAGCTGTGTGACCCTGACCAAGGCACTAATCCTGACTGCCTCCAAAACAAAATAAAAAAAAAATGGAATGGGTTAATCCTAAAAGGAATGAGTTTTCACTTGCCAAGATGATATTGTTAGGAATCATGGTGTAGGTGAGGAATGGACTAAAGGACTTTTGAGGTCCCTCTCTCCTTCCCTCATCTCATATTCTGGTATGATACAATTAAAAATGGTATCTTAGAAGTCAGAGGTCCTGGGTTCAAATTCTTCCTATGCTACTTACTTGTTTGATATTGGGCATTTTTGGGTCTCAGATCCATCATTTATAAGGGATAGTTGTTCAGTGGAACCCTGGTATTCCTTCCAGCTCTAGATTTGTGTCCTTGACTTATCTTCCCTCTTAGACAACAATCTTTTTGGAAATGGTGTTTATTTTTGTATCCATCCAATTCAGGGAATATTTAAAAAGTGCCTACTATGTGCCGGGTTCTGTGCCAGATGGTGATGGGGATACAAGGGTGAAAATGAGGTGGTCTCTGTTCTTAAGAAGCTGATGTTCTATGACGAGAGAGAGCAGGTACTATGCTAGGACAATCCAAAAACATATATAGGGAGATCAAGTGATTTCTGGGAAGTACTTAACACTGGAGGTCAGAAAAGGTGGGAGGCTGTACTCAAGCTGAATTTCGAAAGGAGTTCAGGGCTCTAAGAAGGGGCAGAGGAGGAAGTTTTCCCCTAATTTTTTACCCTTTACTTCCCTCCATGTACTCTAGAATGGAACTACTTTTGTCTAATCGTTTCTTACATGTGAGAACTCCAAGCCTTTCAATTGTTGATTCCCCAGTTCTAGAATGCTCTCTCTCCTTACTGCTGCTTTCCAGATGCTACTATTTATATATGTGTATACCTTGTGTATACCTGGTTGCTTACCTGCTGTTTTCCCCATTAGAAAGTAAACTCCTTGAGGAGAGGGACCATATTTTTGCCTTTCCACCTATTGCACATCATCTAGCAAACAGTAGATGCTTAATAAGTGCTTGTTGACCAACTGACTAATGGTGATAGGCGACAGAATGTCAAGTATGATGAATGTGAAATATTAATTCATTCTCTCTGTGAGTAAACTGAGGTCCAGAAAGGGGAAGCAGTGTAAGATGAAGGTCCCACTGATAGATATCAGAGCTAGAATATGAATACTAGTCAGGCATCTTCTTCCACTGTATATATGCCCACCCCCTAAATCCCAGACTACATGATTCTTGAAGTTAAGTTTATATTTGTACCCTAATACACAGCCTAATACCATATATACAATAGGTACACAACAAATGTTTGTTGAATTGAATTGGGCCTCAGTAAAAGGAAAGAAGAAAATTAACCAGTTTAATAGAGGAGGTTCCTACTTTTGGAGCCTCAGTTTCCCTCTCTATTAAAATGAAAAGGGATTAGATGATATCTAAGAAGTAGCATGGACAAGTTCTGGATGAAAAGTCAGGAAGGCCAAATTCAAAATCCATCACAGATACTTACTAGCAAAACATTTAAGTGACATAAAATTAGTTTTCTCATTTGTAAAACGGGTTGAACCTGATGTTCTAAGAGTCTTTCCAAGTCCTACGAGGTTATACTTGAGCCAAGCCATAATGTAGAGAGAACATTGGTGAGGAACTTATAATTCCAGTGTGGTTGTGACCAGTGATAAGAAGAATTCAGAGAGATCCTTCCTCATGATGAGTCAGGAAGTAGAAGTATCATTCTCCCATTTTATAGGTGAGAAAACTGAATTTCAGAGAATCAAGTTAAGTCAAGAGGCATTTATTAAGCACTATGTGCCAAGCAATGTGTCAATCACTTGGTAAACCTGCAAAAAAGAAAGAAGAAACCTCTGTTTTTTACTTTCTAATGGGGGAAACAACAGAAAAGGAAAATGATTTAAGAATGAGAGAAAAAAAGGTCCTTACATGGAGACAGGGTTGGGGAAATCCAGTGAGTGCAGGGAAACAATACAATCAACATTGCACAAGCTGATAAGGGGCAGAGCTGGGGCCAGGTCTCATTATTTGGCTTCCTGTTCTCTGCTCTTTTCATTCTATTGCACAGTCTGTCATTCCAAGAAAAATGGGCTGTGGCAAGGCACAGAGGTGGGAGCGTATCTGGTACGTTCGAAGGATGATAAAGAGACCTATTTGGCCATAATTAAAGTGATGCCCGAGGTTCATTCACTTCAGGATTTGCCTGGGCAGGTATGGACTGTTACTGAAAAAAAGGCAATCGAGAAGACATCAATAACTGCTGGCCCATCTATACGCCTCCTTTGCCATCTCTATGAAATCTTTATAAGGGTCACCTACCCATGCATCCAGAGTGTTCTTGATGAGGGCATGGGGAGGGACGAGGCAGGTTTTCATCAACATTATTTGTACAGCAGGCTGTACCTTTGCACTCAACACGGCTGACTAAAAGGATGGAAAATGTTAGATTCCAGTTTGTTTGTTGTTCGTTGATTTTTTTTTTTTTTTTTTTGCCTTAAACAGCCTTTGATTAAGTATAGAAAATCGCTGCCTTGAAGGGCATTTGCCAACAGGATGTTTCCTGAAAATATGGTAAAACTATATAAGATGTACTTTGAATGATATAAAAACAGAGATAATTTTGTTCACTGACCCTTTGATTATACATAAGATGAGGTACAAAACAGGATGATGTGCTTACTAAAACATGATGGTTTTCCACTATTATGAAGAATATCCAGTACAAAGTCTAAATGGAAAAGACATTTCCTATGAATGGCGGAGTCCTCCAAATGTTCCCTTTTGTAGTTGAAGTTGTACTGATCGAATATGTCACATTACAGAGCCTTTTAATTGTAGAGGGCATTTATATAGCACTTACTATGAGCTAGGGACTGTGCTAAGTGCTTTGCAAGTATTATCTCATGGGGTCTTCATAACCATCCAGGCAAGTAGATGCTATTATTATCCCCATTTTATAGATGAAATTGAAAGACAAGTAGAGGTTAAATAACTTACACAATTATTAAGTATTTGAGACTGGATTTAAGGTCAGATCTTCCTGAGTTCAGATTGAGTACTCTGTTCACTGGATCACCTAATGAGATCCATCCTTACTCCAAAGGATTTGGACTAATTGTCTTCTTGGGAAAAAAACAATTAGATGAACTCTGATTGCTGAAACTGTGATATGTAATTGGATTGATAACCTGTACAGCTTTTCCATTGGTACTTGTTTCTTGGGCAGACACTTTGATCGGACTATGAACTGGGCCCAGAATAGACCCCATGGAGGAGAGTGGGCCGAATTGCTTTTAGGAGATAACACAATACTCTTAATGATCTCAGTTTTCTCCCTAATATCAACCTATCCTTTTACTTTAAAATTCTGCTAGGGCTTCTCCATTGTACTAGAGGAGTACACGGTGGGTCTGAGTAGAAAGCGACCTATAACCAACATGCAAGAAATGTTTGCTAAGAAGATTACAGGGTCAAATCTAGGAGTAACAAGGGAACAATGGAACAAGTGTCCCATTGGGGTGGGATTGATTGATATTGGGTCAACCGTATTATCCCATCCCACTTACAATAAGTGTTAAGATAATCAATCATTAAATAAGTAGGATTTATCGGTTTTAGATTAAGAACCTGAAGCTGCATAAGAATCATGTTAGAATAGGTAAAGCATAGAAACCTGGCCTGCCAAAAGAATATTTTAGTCATGATCAAGCTAAAAAATCAGAGTTATTCAAACAGTTGGAGGAAGCGTTGCTTTTTTGGCACGTTCCTGTGGAAAAGCTACTTTGAGGGAGAAGGAGCTTTAGCCTCAGCCTTGGCCAGATTTCTTGCTATCATCTGCTCTCTTTACTTGGACAAGGACTTTGTGACCTAAGAAAGAGCTAGCATATTAGTGTGCTTCCTATTGCTCTCTCGGTGTCCTGCTGACATCTTCATATTGGCTTATAGAAATGTCTGCATTGGAAGTCATTGACAGACTGGCTATAGACCCGTGGCTCCAGAAGGATCCCGTGTCATTTTTCACTACACCCTCCAAACTTCACCTCTATCTCCATCTCATAACCTCTCTTATTTTGAAGTTCACACCATTCACATCGACCTCCTAGTTCATAACTGTTGTCTATTAACCTTCAATACACTCTTCTTTCCTCAATGAGACCCCCATATCTGGGTTATAATCTTTCCTCCCCAACTTCTTTTCTAATGCTAGAAGACTTCAACATATATAACAATTGCCGTCCAAATACCCTAAGCTCCCAGTTCCACAATTTACTCATTTCCCATGATTTAATTTTCTATCTCATCTCGGTCCCCCCAAAAGATGTCTTCTATATCCTTAAGAAACCCTTATTTGATCCACATATCTCCACTAATTGTCATCCTTTATCCCTTTTTTCTTTTGTGGCTCAAATCCTTAAGAATATTATCTAAACTCAGTTCCCACTCACTTTCCTCTCACAATGTTGTGAACTATCTGTAACCCGGTTTCCAAACCTATTCATCTGAAACCCCCACATTAATGATCTTTTAATTGCCAAGTTTAATATCATCTTTTCAACTTCATCTTTCTTGATCTCCCTGTAGCCTTTGACACTGGTGAGCACCCTCTTCTCCTTGATATTATCTTCTCTCTAGATTTTTATGACATTACTCCCTCTTTCTATCTGACTGATTCTTCTCAGTCTCCTTTGTTGAATCTTTATCTAAATCATTCCCATTAACAATGGGTATCCTGTAGGGCTTTGTTCTGGCCCCTTTTCTCTTTCCCCTCAATACTATTTTGTTTGGTGAGCTCGTCATCTCTATGGATTCAATGATCATCTGTATGCTGATGATTCCCACATCTACTTATCTAAACTATTTCCTGACCTCTAGTCTAACATTTCCAAATTCCTTTTGGATAATTTGAACTGAACATGTCCCAAATGGAACTCAATTATTCTTCCTCCCACCCTTCCCCTCTCCCTAATTTCCCTATTACTGTTGAGTGTATCATAATCCTAGTTAATGCAAGTTCACCACCTCAAGGTTATCTTTTATTTTTCACTACATTTCATTGTACTCTCCACATCCAATCTGTTGCCAAGGTCTATTGATTTTACCTCATAACATTCCTTAAGTACACTCTCTTCTCTCCTCTGACATTGCAATCACCTTAATTCATACCATTATCACCTATATCTAGATTGTTGCACTAGATTGCTGTTGATCTCTCTGTCCTAAGTCTCTCCTCCTTCCAGTCTGCCTTCCATTTAGATGTTGAAATGACTTTTCTAAAATACAGATCCTACTATGCCATCCCACACCCTTCTATTTATTAAACTCTAGTAGCTATATTTCCAGGATCAAAGATAACTCCCCCCCCATTTATCATTCAAAACCATTTATTATCTTTCTAGTCTATTTTCCACTTTTATCTCCCCCTCCTTACCATATGCTCTTTGGTCCATGACACTGGCTTCCTTTTTTTTCCTTTATCAAGAAAGACACTCCATCTCTCAACTCTATACATTTTCATCGGTACCTCTCATGCATGGAATTCTCTCCTTTATTTTCATCTCCTGGCTTTCTTCATATCCTAGATAAAAATCCCACTTTCTGGAGATTTTTTCCATTCTTCTTGATTTCTCTTCTCTTCCCTCTGTGGAGCACTTCCATTTTTCCTGTACATAATTGTTAGTCTTGTTAGTACATAATTGTTTAGCATGTGGTCTCTTACATTAGATTATAGCTCCTTGAGATTCTCTTTCTCTCTCCCACATTCTCTCTCTCTCTCTCTCTCTCTCTCTCTCTCTCTCTCTCACACACACACACACACACACACAGACATTGTTCAGTTTTTTTTTTATTGTATCTGACTCTTGATGACTCTATGTGGGGTTTTCTTGGCAAAAGATTAATAGTTTGCCATTTTCTTTTTGTGGTGACAAGGAATTGGAAATTGAATCCAACCCATCAGTTGGAGAATGGCTGAATAAGTTATAGTAGTATATGGATAGTGGAATATTGTTGTTCTATAAAAAATGATGAGCAGATTGATTTCAGAAAATTCTGAGAAGAATTACATGAACTGCTGTTGAGTCAAGTGAGCAGAACCAGAAGAACACTGCACACAGTAACAACAACATTATGAGATGATTAACCATGATAGACTTATCTCTTCTCAACAATGTGGTGACCCAAGATAATTCCAATAGACTTGTAATGGAAAATGTCATCCACATCCAGAGGGAGAATTATGGAGCCTGAATGCAGAAACATACTCTCTTAACTTTTTTTTAGTTTGCTTTTTCTTTCTCATGGTTTATTCTTTTGTGCTGATTTTTCTTTCATAATGTGATAAATATTGAAATATAGTTAAAATGATTGCACATGTATCACCTGCATCAGATAGCTTGCTGTGTTGGGGAGTGGAAAGATCAGGGAGGGAAGGAGAGAAAAACTCAAAATCTTACAGAAATTAATGTTGAAAACCATCTTTACATGTAATTGAAAAAAATATTATTGAAAAAAAAATAGGATTCTCCTCCTTTCCTTGGCATCCCCAACACTAAGCACAATGGCTGATACATAGGAAACAGTGAATAAATGTTTGTTGACTTACTTTAAGAAACTTCTTGAAGATCCCATGAATGGGGAAAAGGATTAGCAATCAGGAGCTATGGGTTGCTCCTTTGTATCATCCTCTAAACCTGAATTTACTTCTCCTTTGTACTCTGTATGTACGCATGGGAGAGAGTATTTATTTTACAGACTTATATTGGGAAGGGAAGGAGAATTTACCAAGTATTCTTACTGTATTGTCTTATTAAATGCCTCTTCCTAAAAGCTACTTAAGTCTTGTGGACTAAATGATTCTTAGTTAACAATTTTGCAAGGAAGCTTACCAACTGAACCAATGATATTAGAGAATCATCCTCCAACCTTTAAAGGGCTCCCTTAGAACCCATAGAATGTGATGTAGCTTTGTTCTGGGACCTGAGATTCCTCTTTGAGAGTGGGGTTTAGGAAAAGCATCCATATAACCTATATAGATTACATACTCACAAAAGAACATGAGAAAGAGCTATATAATATTGAGTGGATTTCTTGTAGTGAACTTATGGGAGGGCATGGACAGGAGTCTCATAGAACACTAGGTAAGAATAGATGGGTTGTAATCTGCATCATTAGGGGAAACATCCAAATTAATAAGATTACAATCCATTTGTGTATTTGAGTATTTAAAAAAAATACATTCTAGGCAGAAAGAATAGATCATTATAGTGTCTGACAAATTAAAGATCTAAGTCACGTGAAGGACGAAAGGGATATGTGTGATTAAGTGTGAATAGGTTTTGCTATCTATCCAAACAAGAATTATGCATGAGAAACTGCATAAAATATATGCGTCAGTCTTGTGGCAAGACTGAGGAAGAACTGATGGATGATCCACTGACACATAGGAGAATAAGAGGAAAGCTCAGAGCACATTGGTGGAGATTCTGGCAAAGGTTTATGGGAAGACACGGAGAAAAGTTACACAGGAGGGGAAGGTTTCAGTGAGTTGTGATATGTATTACTGGAGGGAATACTCACAATGAAATTTGTTTGGAGTCACTCAAATATGCAAGTCTATCTAGATTTGCTTTCCTATCGCTTTTGAAACTATATTGTCAGATCACTGTAATGACTGATAGAACATGAAAAATTCTGGTGTTGGGGAACCAAAGACTTTTTTAATTGATGGTTCTTGTTGAATAGATTGTCTTCACTTTTTTATTTTTGATGGAATTACTTAGTTATTTGGGCATCAAGGGAAAGTCCATCACTATCTAGAGATTCATTTCTGGTATAACTTAAAACAAGGGAATTTTGTCCCGGGACTTCTGGACACAAACGTCATAAATTGTCCTTCAGTAATGTGCATTCATGCTTGTCTGGAACCATAGTTAGCCTCCCATGGGAAATCAACATGATCACTGTGCTGACTTGCTCCCCTGGGCCTCAGTCCCATCAGGGTTAAAATAGAGGGAATAATAATAGAGAAGAGTGTCTTAGAAATGCAGCAAAGATGAACTACTCTGAGCCTTTGAGCTTCCCTTTAATCAACAAGACTCTTTTATCCTATCATTTCTCTGTTACCCACCTGACAACGAGATACATGAGCCCTGGTTAGTAGAAAAACTGACGTGTTTACAAATTTTAGTTCCCAAGCACTTGATAATGTTACCACATCTGAATCCCATCATTGCTCTGTGAGGGAAAGAGTCTAAAGAATATTGTTCAAATTTGGAATGAGAGGAAATTGAAGAGAGAGGTGAGAGGCAATGTAAAAAGTGGAAAGAAAATTGGATTTGCAATCATCGGACTTGGGTATGAATCTTGGCTCAGTTTGCTAACTGTGTGACCTTCAACAAGTCATTTTGTTAGAATACTGACTGCTTCATTATCCTTGGCAGCAATTATCAATCAGCAAGTAATTTATAAATTCTTTTTGGGTGCCAGGCACTGTTCTAGGTGCTGAAGATTTTTCTTTCCTCTTTTTGTTAGTACTGGACTTATGATGTCATTGGTATAGAGACTCCCTATGAGACTCTCTTCTACCAGTAGAGTTCTTTAAAATTTAATGTGTTTTATGGTGAGAAATAGGTGAATTGCTTAGGGTCATAGGTCATATGTGGCAGATGAGACTCCTGACCCCCAAAGCTGAATTTCTAACTGCCATGTCCTGTTGCTGATATAAATACAATATGAGACATTCTCTGATCTCAAGGAGCTTATATTTTATTAAGAAGATTTTACTAACTGATTTTGCTTTATTTTCTAGCTATCTAGAATACAGGTGATAGGGGAAGGTTACAAGGGTTTTGTTGCTCCTTTGTCTTTCAACGAGAGAAGATATACCAGTGACAGAAAGAAAGCTATTAAGAGATCAACTAACTAAATATCCTTGATGTGATCAAGTCATCTGACTCAAATGGGTTATTTTTTAGGGACTTCAAGAACTAATCAAATTGGATAATCAGTTAACTAGCATTTATTAAACACCTATCATGTGCCAGGTACTATGATGAGTCACAGAAAGAAATCTTTGGAAACTGGTAGAGAACAGAAAGAATATTCCTTTCTTGCACTAGTCCAAGTCCAAGATAGAGAAGATGGGGATAATTAGTAGTTTGTCTGAAAAAGATCTGAGAGTTTTGGAGGACTGAAAGCTTAATGTGAGCCAATAGAGTGGAGTAGTAGATAAGAAAGGTCATGTGATATTAGACTATGTTAAGAGACAGTTTCCAGAAATAAGGAAGTGGTAGTCCTACTGGTCAGTCTGTATTTGAAATATCATGTTCAGCTCTGGGGAGAATCGCCTGGTTCTCCCTAATTATGGAGCAGTGATGTCATATTTTTTTCTGTTAGAACTCAGTGAAAGGGTTTCTGTAATTATCTCTATAACTCCCTTCCTTTTGCTTTGTAATTGATAATCCTAGATATCTTTGTGTCACGATGGACATATCTAAGCTCGGGATCACTAATCCAATTTCATTCCATTTATAAGAAAAAACATGAATTGTAGCTTTATGATTATGGTTTTAGTTGAGAATTATATTTTCAATTAAATGTAATTTTCTGGGCTTTTTATGTTTGTACTGAAGTAAAAATTTCCCTGAAAGTCAGTTCTTGTTGATTTTCACTAAAATTTATATTTCTTTTTAGTCTAAGGGAAAGAAGAATATGGTCCCTGGCCCCCCACTTTCAACCTGTAACTATAGGATTTAGTCACAAGATGATGAGATTTCAATGCAATAACAAAGATACTAAATGGATTCAGCCTCACCTAGTGATCCCTTTATGAAGTGTGAACCCTTTATTTCTAATGGAATTAAATGGAATGATGGTTGGAACTAATAGATAGCTGAAACATTTCTTTACTGCTAATACAAATGCAAACAAAGAAGAGAAAGAGAGACAGAAATATAGAGAGAAAGAGACAGAGACAGACAGACAGACAGACAGAGAGAGAGAGAGAGAGAGAGAGAGAGAGAAAATTTTTACCTTCAAAAAGATTGTATTTTAATGGCAGAAGACAGTCCTTAGTAAGGAAATGGGAAAATGAATTGAAAGGGCAAGATTTTAAAGACCAGAGAGTGAGGAGCTGATGTGGGAGAGAAGTGAGCATGGGTGACCAGGATCTTCCTTAAATGCTAGTCTCAGGGAAAAAAAAAACACACACCAAAAAAAACTCACCAATTGAAGGAAAGGACTACAGGGATGCAGAAGACTTATGGGACAGGTGGAAAAAAAGTCTCTTTTCCAAACACCTATATAAATACTTGAATACACACATACATACATGCTGCATAAAATACATATATGCAGCCAAGTATTTGTAAAACAATGTAATCTGTATGTGCATAAATGTTCTTAAATATAAATATATATTTATATATGTGTCTATATCCATACATATATAGTCAGACAAAATCACAGTATTGGTTATTTTTTTTTTAACTTTTATTTTTTGCTACAAGGGAATTTTTTTTTCAGGAAAGGGGGCAGGGAGTGCTATATGTATGTATGTATGTATATCTATCACTAGTAAATCTTAATTAAAACTAAAATAAATAACTTGAATGATAAGATTTCTAAGGTCTCTGACAGCTTTCTCAGCCTATATGGTAGCAGGTCAGCTGGGGAGAAAGATGGCTTGATTTTGAGTCCTGGCAGGTGGCCTTACAGACCCTATGTTATTGCCTCGCTGAGTGACCTTGGACAGCTCTCTCTGAGGTGTTGCAGTTGGACTACCTCCTCTCTAAGGTCCCTTCCCAATCTAAATTCTATCAGTCTATGAATCTTTCATTAAGTTTTATCCGAGCCATAGAAAGTTAGAGCTGGAAGGACCCCAGAGTTCATTTAACCCAATATTCTATTTGTAGCCAAGGAAATTGAGGCTCAGAGAAAGGAAGCAAGTTGGCCAATGTCTCAAGCCGTGCGGCAAAGACTCATGTGAAGAGCTGGACCTAGTGACGAGGCAAGTGTGGTCCAGTGGTGAGAGTGCTGGGCTGAGTCAGGATACTAGGGTTCTGGTCTCTTGTCTGTCACTAACTGACCATGTCCAGCGACCACCCCCTGCCCTTGGCTTTTGTTTTCTCCTTTGTAAAACAAAGGAATCTGAATGGAACAGAGAATCTCAGACACTCTTGCATGAGACCTCAGGGGACTCAGGCCAAGCCATGATAGAAAAAACAGTTTCTTCTACTCCTTCTGGGAAGCACAGTCACGTAGTTTCCATTTTGAAGTCTCTGGGCAGGCAATGTTTGTCCCCTTCTAAGGAAATCAAACCAAGTCAAGTCAGCAAGGATTTCTGAAGGACTTGCTGTATGGCAGACACCGTGCTAAATGTTGGGGTTGGAAATATAAACAAAAAGGAAAGGCAGTCATCTTCAAGGAGGTAATGTTTCAGTAAGGAAGGAAGACATCTCATTAAGGGGAGCTAGAAGTGGGGATCAGGAAAGAATTCTGCTTCTATGGTTTGGGAATAGCTGCAAAGTGATATGGGAGCCTGCAAGACATTGTGAAAACTTACCTGTCAGAGCCCAGCGTGCAGGAAGACAGAGTCCAAGGTGACTGAGAAGACCAATCTATGATAAATCAGAGTGGGGTGTGAGAGATGGGCTCTGGGGTTGCTAAATGAGCAAGTGCTCTCTTCTTGGAGACAGTCCCTCTTTCCATGTCCTCAATCTGGACACAGAGCTCATCCTCACCCACTGATTTTCTTCCTCTTGGATATTGAAATGATCTGAGCTTTGCCTTCTAGCTAGAGAGGAGGAGAAAAGGGTCAAGGAAAAGACAGGAAAAGGGAAAGAAAAAATAGGAGAGAGATACAGAGAGAGAGAAACACACATAGAGATAGTGAGATGAAGAGAGGGGAAAAGAGAGCTGTCTGTTTCAGACAGAGAGACACAAAGAAAGAAAGAGAGAGATGCAGAGAGAAACAGAGACAAAGACAGAGATAGAGAGAAAGACACACATATAAACACACAGAGATTTAAAAAGAGACAGAAAGACACACAGAGAGAGACAGAGGCAGAGACACAGAGATAGATGAAGAGAGGAGGAAAGAGAGAAAGAAGAGAGACAGAGAAAAAACAGAGACAGACAGAGAGAGAAAGAGAGACAGAGAGAGGGAGGGAGGGAGGGAGGAAAGGGAGACAGAGAGACAGAGAGAGACAGAGACAGAAAGACAGAGAGAGAACAAAGTCAGAGATACACACACATACACATACAGAAAGAGACTGAGAGACAGAGAAAGAGACAGCATTAACATCTATCCAATATTTTTTTATTTTTTATTTTATTGAGGCTGAAGCTGAAGCCACAGAGAGGGGAAGGGACCTGCCTATGGTTCACAACTAGTAAGTAGCAGATCTGGGACTAGACCCTCAAATCCCCTGACATCCTGGGTTCATACTCTTTCTGTTCCAAGAGTTATGGGTTTTCTTTAATTCAGAGAGATGTGTGTGCCCAGATTCAGGATGATACAGATCAGAGTAGGAAAGACATGGGGAGTCCAGCATGCTTTTTGCTCTGCCTTGAATGCTGTCTTCATGGTAACAGCTGTTTCCAAAGCCAATCTCAAGCACTTTATCTTTATCAACCAACCTTTCTTGCTCACCTTGACCAATAGAGACCTCCTTCTTTGTACTCCTAAAACACTTAACCAAGTTTTTTTTTTTTTTTTTTCTTTAAATAACAGTCTCTGGCTTATTTTTCCCGGAGCAGGTGACCCTATTCCCCACTTAGACTGTAATCACTCACAAGCAGGGCTGTAGTCCTGGGAAGAGTACTGGTTTTGGTGTCGAGATACCTGGGTACAAACCTTCCTCTAATCTTCTCTGGAGCAAATCATTTCTTATCTCCAGGTCTTCATTGTAATGATTTGTCTTGTGACGCGATTGCTTCCCCTCCTAATCCATCTTTAAACAAAAAGAATGGAAACCACTTGTAAGGGTTCCTTTCACATGTTGGAACTATATGACTGCTAAGATATCTTTCATCTCTTAAATTCTATTATTCTGTGACATGCATTCTGGGAGATTAGGTTCAATAGCCTTCCTTTAAGATCTCTTCAGCTGTTACGTTTTTTTGACTTCCTCTTACTCTCCATAGTAGCTTGTACATAAAGTACTTAATAAAAGTTATTATAACAGCACTGCCTAGATAGTACAGTAAAACTTACAATGTGGCTTCATACCAACAACGCTATGAAGTAAATATTATGGACATTATGTTCCCCATAGTACAGATGAGGAACTTAAGCCGACAGAGGTTAACTTACTTTTTAAAGATACCAGTCCGTGAGATTTAAGTGTGGCTCTCCTAGCAGTCTAACACTCCTATTAATAAACTGCATCTGATGATGATGATGTTTCTTTCAGCTGCTAGTTAATTCGACTTCCAAAACTTGACTTGAATTTTAAAATATTTTAATATCGTTATATATGTGTATGTCTCCTTGATAAAATGTAAGCTCCTTGAGGACAAGAACTAGGTTGTGTAAAATTTTCTTTCTATTTCCTTTGTCCAAAACAGTGAGTGGTACATTGTTGTTGCTTAATGAATAATGCTTTTTGATTGACGGAAGATCACAGTGATGATGATGATGATGATGATGATGATGATGATGATGATGGATAATGTAACATGGTGACACTGGTGCATTGCCTCAGGAGTTAGAAGAACTTGATTCCAATCTGGTTTCTGATACTTGCTGCCTTTGTGCTCTTAGGCAAGTCACTTAATCTCATTCAAACAACAAGTTTTATTAATTACCTGCTACTTACCTACTACTTACCTGGTACTGTGCTAGATGTTGGAGATACACAGATAAAGAAGGAGACCATTCCTATTACCATGATTTTGGCGTCCTCATCTATAATAAATTAATAACAAAAAGATAAAATCCAAGGTCCTTTCATCTCCAAATCTATGATTCTATATTGACACAATACTATGATGAGTGGGATAGTGGAAAAGTCAATAGAGTAGACAGTCAACTTTCTAAGATCTGGTCTTCATGCTAACACCTCCACATAGACTTTGGGTACATCAGTTTATTCTCTGGGTCTCAATTGTCTCAGTAGTAGTAGTAGTAATTCCTAGAGTGCATCACAAAATGCTCTTCATAAGCTGTCTTTGAATCTCATCGCAGCCCATTCTAGTTGCCAGGACAAATCATTATCCTCATTTTCCACATGAAGAACTGGCTCACAGGTCCAACAACTTGTCCTGGACCATCCAACTAGTGACAGTGGAACGTGGGGCCTCAAAGCCAGACCTTATGTTTTTTTGAGAAGTCTTTTTCCATTCTGCCATGGAGTTCACTGTAATTCAACTGTGTTCTATGGTAGTCAAGAAAAGTTTAGGGGGCTTTAAAGAGGGAGAGGGAGGTGTTAACTCTGGAGTCTGTCAGATCATATAGAGAGAATGATAAGGTTCATTTTTTGGGGAGTGGATACTTTTTAGGCAGGACTCTGATGAACTAGTCAGTGTCTAAAGAAGGGCAACTTTTTTGGTTGAGGAGAGTCTTGTGTTCATGCCAGGAGTTCAGTTGGAGGAATTGGTTAATTTAACCAGAGGAGAAAAGGTGAAGGAGCACATGATAGCTAGTTTCAAATATTTGGCAGACTATCATGTGAAAGAGGGGTTGATACAATTCTCCCTAATCTCAGAGGATAGCATTAGGAGAAAGTAATCATGGAAACTGAGGCAAGAAAAGAGGGAGATGTGGAATTTGCAGGAACTTTGAGGAAACCAGTAGAATTGTGGGGGATGTGGAGGAGAGTCATGTAAGAAGAGGGCTAAATTAGGAAGGAATCAGGTTATGGGAGCTTTAGCCACCAACCATAGGACTTTATTTTTGATCCTGAAGATAATAGGGAACCATTGGAGCTACCGAGGAAGAGAATGACTTGAAAATAAGTGAATTCAGCTGCTGATTGGAGGTTGGATTGGAATGAGGGGAAAAGAGGCAGGGAGACCAGTTAAAAGGTTATCTGTTCTAAATAGAAGTGAGAGGGAATGAGATCTTAGCCTAGTATGGTATATGAGTGGAGAGAAAAGGCCATGTAGGAGAGAGAGTTTAGCTTAATATAAGAATAATTTCTAACAATCAGAATTGTCCCAAAGGGAATAGGTTACTGGTTCAGAATGGGAAAGATCCCCCTTCTGGACTTTGGGCAGAGGCTGGATGACCGTCTGTTGGGGATGTTTTTACTTGTGTGTGGCCTCTGAGGCTTTGTGTACATTGGGGATGCCTGCATCTCTGGAAAATTGATTGCAGTTTACTTAGGGCAGTTTGCAATTCAAAGCAGCTTCTGATTCCCAGGGGATTTGGTGCCCTGCTGCCCTTTGGTGGAAAATCAACAAAGCCAAGGTATGAAGCTTCCAAAGGGCAGTAAATAAAGGAGAGAGTAAAAGGTTGCCTGTGCCAGGATTCCCCTAATGGGCCCTTTTAAAGAGGGATCTCTCAGAGTGCATGTAGGGCAGGACTCAGCTGCATCAGATTGGGCTTAGGCCCAGTTTTCCAGTCCAATAGGGGCAAGGTAGCTGCTCCCTGGAAAATGCCTGATGAATGGGCATTAGGAGCAGATGATTTGGAGTAGCTTGGAAAGCTCACTTGATTGGATATCAGGAGATCTGGTCTCAAAACCTGGGTCTGCTACTTATTCACTGTGTCATCTTGGTTAAGCAATCTACTCCTTTCTGAAGGCCTCAGTTTCCTTATGTGGAAAAGGATGGGGCTGGACTGGATGATCTCTAAGAAATATCTCAGTTCTATAATATTGATAAGTCCTTATTGACTTACTGACTGATGGATTTTTGATTCATTCAAAGGTAGTTTTCATTTCTCAAAATCAATTTTGTTTCATTTTTATTTCAAATTCTCTCCCTCCCTTACCTAATCCATTAAGAAGACAAAAAAAATTAAATTATTTTTATTTAAATATATATGTCTATATCTTTTGATATAGATATATGGTCATGCAACACAAATTCCCATATTAGCTATGTCTGAAAAAAAAGCAAGAAAAAAGAAAAAAAAGAAATATATTTACTTCTGTACCTAGAGGCCTTCAGCTCTCTTTTTGGAGATGGATTGTACATTTCATCATGAGTAATCAGAGATAATTTAAAAATATTATGTCTAAGGTGCTGGGGACACAAGGGTAAAAACAAAAAAGTCCCTGTCATTGAAAAGCTTATATTCTACTGGGAGAAAACAAATAATGAAATAAACCAAGAAACATACATACAAATCATAGTAACAAAATAGAAATCTTCGAATCAGATCATAAAGGGATTTGAATGACAGATAAGTTTATGTCATGACCAAGATTCTAGGACCTAGAAAAAAGTGGGAACTATTGAGTCTTCTTGAACATAGTAGAGACATGGACAAAACTGTGTTTTACAAATTTGTCAGTTGTAGAGTCATTGCACTGAGGTCAGTTCAAGCACTTAGGGCTAATTACTGATTGGACAATACTCTATGGGCATATGCTTGGAAAATGGCCCTTCCCACTATCCTGTGCTGGCTCAATGATGGGTGTATACAGAGGATTGTAGGAGGGACTAGGGGGTGAAATAAGATGATCCAGAGTCACTTTTTGCGGTAGACGAGAGAGAAGGAAGATGGTGGAGATTCTGCTTCTATCCTGTTCAATTCTGCATCTAAAGATCAAGAATAAAGACTAAGGACTTTTGCTTATTCTGACTCCGGCTGATTCTGGGGTGTCTGGGGTGCTAGTGCAGTCGTCACAGTTAATTGTTTTTGTGTTAGAAAGGGGAGGGATTCCTGGAGAGAAGACCACTTAAGAAGCTATTGCAATAGTCAAGATGAATATAGATGAAGGCTTGTAAATAGAGATGAGGGGAGAGTTGGGAAAACTTGGCAAATAAAAGAAAACAGTATAGCAGAAATTAGACACAAACTAACATTTCCCACCTTATACCAAAATAAGAACAAAATAAGTTCATGATTCAAAACATAAAGGATGATACTATAAGCAAATTAATAGAGTTGAGTGCATCTGTCAGGTCTTTGGAGAAGGCAGTAATTTGTGGCCAAAGAAGAACTAGAGAATATTATGAAATGAAAATTGGATAATTTTTATTACATGAAATTCAGATTTTTTTGCACAAACAAAACCAATGCACCCCAGATTAGAAGGGAAGCAGAAAGCTGGGAAATCTTTTTATAGCCAGTATTTCTGATAAGGACTCTGGGTTCATTTTTCTGCTCCAGGCTTTAGCTTGCTCTTCTATACTATGAAGGTCTAGATGGAGTCAGGGTACTTGGGTGTGATTCTTGAATCATGTCCCTAGTCCCCATGTGACCCTGGGCAAGTTAAGTTAACTATTTTTGAGTCTCCCTTTTCTCTTCTCTGAAATGACAAGGTCAAGCTAGATGACTTCCCTTTAGTTCAAAATTCTATGCTCCTACAATTTATGTCTCATACTCCAGGAGGGAAAAAACGCAAAAGTGATTGCATGGTTCAGCTCAACAATGCTCTTTCTCTCTGTTTTTTTCCTTCTAATTCTCTGCCTCTCTCTCTGTCTCTGTCTCTCTCCTCTTCTTTTTCCTTCTCTTTCTCTTTTCTTATGTCTCTCTTCTTTCTCCTTCTCCCTTTTTATCTTCATTCTCAATAATGTATTCTCCTTTCTACCTTTCTCTGTTTTCCTCATGATCGACCTCATTTCTTGATGTAAGTCTCTCTCTCTCTGCTTCTATCTCCACCTGGTTGTCTCTTTCCCTTTCCTCTCTTCTTTTTTTTCCTTTTCCCCTTCCTTTTGTTTTCCTAAATAACTTTCATGGTCTCATCCCAGGACTGGAGGAGAGAATATATTGTGTCTTGTTGACATTTTGCATCATCTCCACCCCCTCCCCTTAATGTGGAAAATGATGCCTTGGAAGAATGGGCTTTCTTGGATTGTAATGAGAATGGCTGATGTGCCTGCTATTGCCAAGTCCTAGTGTGGTATTTATAATGAAAACAGATGAATTTTGTGACATTTTCTATGCCAGAAGAATTCACTGAAGGTTCAAACTTTTGTCAGCCTAAGAATGATGTTGGAGATCAGATGTGTGTGTGTGTGTGTGTGTGTGTGTGTGTGTGTGTGTGTGTGTGTAAGAGAGAGAGACAGAAACAGAGACAGAGAGCTAGGGATAGAGAGAACCAGAAATACAGAGAAACAGAGAGTCAAGAAGACTGAGATTGAGAACCAGAGGGAGAGATCCAGAGAGGGAGAGATACAGAAAGGGAGGGAAGATGGAAGGGAGGGAAAAAGAGAGAAAGAGGGAGGGAGGGGTGAGACAGAGACAGACGCAGAGAGACAGAGATAGAGAAACAAAGGCAGAGACAGAAACAGACAGAGAGAGAGAAAGAGACAGATATAGACACAGAACCAGAGAAAGAGAGAGAGACAGAGAAGGAATAAAGGAGAAAGGGGAGGGAGGAAAGGAAGGAAAGAGAAAGAAAGAGACAGAGACAGAGAGAGACACAGAGAGACAAAGAGAGAGACACAGAGAGGAACAGAAAGAGACAAAGAAAGAGATAGACAGACAGAGACAGAAAGACAGAGATAAAGAGACAGAGACAAAACAGAGACACGAATATAGAGAGACAGAGAGAGACACAGAGAGAAAGACAGACAGAGACAGGGAAAAAGAGAGACAGACACACAGAGATACACGGAGACAATGAGAATTCCTTAATGTTTATTATCCCTCTCTCTTTCTAAAACCTATCCTTCTATATCTGACATGAATTCCTTGCAAAAATTTTTTCCATTCTGCACCTTAGTTTCTTTCCTTATAGAGTGATAGAGTTGGAATACATCCTTTCTGGCTCTAATAATTTATATTCTGTTTTCTAACACTTTGTTCTCTATATTCTAACTCCCAAATGATATTCTAAGTCCCAAGTGGACTCTAAGGTCCATTGTAACTCTAGAAATTTATTATTTTAATGTTCTATAAAGTTACTGGAAGTTTTGACAATTAATATAATAGATAGAGTACCGGATTTGATGTCATGAAAATCTGAATTTGAATTTAGGCCTCAGACATTTGTCAGCTCTGTGTCCTTGGGAAAATCCCTTAGAAAATCCCTAGAAATTAGAAATGCTTTAGTTTCCTCATTTTTAGTGTGAGTTAGACTCGACAGTCTTTAAGGGCTTTTGCATTTCTAAACCTATGATTTCATGGACAAAAAGTCAACTGATATCGAGGGGAAGGAGAAAAAATATAATATCAATCAACCTATAAGCATTTATTAAATACCTAAAGTGCTTGCTATGTGTTTAAAGCATTGTGCTAAATGCTAGGAATACAAGGAAAGGAAAAGAGAGGGTCCTTGCCCTTAAGGAGTACGTATTCTAATGGGGTTATATGTTCCTGTAAACAACTATGTGCATACAAGATATATAGAGAATAGTTGGAAGATGATCTCCAAGGGAAGTCAGTAGCAGCAAAGGTATGGGGGATAGTTATATTTCAGTGTAACTGGTTTGCATTTTATTTTATGCATTTAGAGTTCATAGCATTCACTAGACCAGGAGTCCTCAAATTTTTAAAATATGGGGCCAGTTCACTGTCCTTCAGACTGTTGGAGGGCCGGACTACAGTAAAAACAAAAACTTTGTTTTGTGGGCCTTTAAACAAAGAAACTTCATAGCCCTGGGTGAGGGGGATAAACATCCTTAGCTGCTGCATCTGGCCCGTGGGCTGTAGTTTGAGGACCCCTGTGACTAAGAAAAAGGACAAGTAGACAAGTACCTGTGGTCTAGTTTAAATTCCTCATTTTAGGACCATCACATCATAGATTTAGAGTTGGAAGGTTCTTAGAGTCATCTAATTGGATTACCTCATTTTATATAAAAGGAAACTGGTTAGAGAATCATATATTGAAAATTGGAAGGAAATGTAGAGGTTAATGAGTATGACCCTTTTGTTCTCTGGGTTCTGAGATCTAGGACTGCTAAGAGACTCTCCACAACTCAAGGTCACTTTGGTGGCAGAATTGGAGCAAGAACTTGGATTCTCTTTCTACTTCATCTGCAGAAAGGTAATGAGTTAGCTTCTGGGGGTGAATGAGAAGTTCATCCAAATGGACACATATTTATTTGACTCTTATTCTGTGCCAGGTGTTGTATAGACCCTGAAAATACACAGAGAAACAAACATACAACTCCTACCCTCAAGGAGCTTCTATTCTACTGGAAAAATACAACATGCAGATACATAATTAATGACAATGGATTTATAGGAGGGAGAGAGCATTAATAATTAATAATTCTGGAGAAGATTTATAGACTTAGAACTGGAAAGGGACTTAGAGGACACAGAGTATCCCTTTTTCATTTAGAGATGGAGAACTGAGCCTAGAGCAGTAACTGGTCATAGCACAAGACAGTTAAGTGGCAATACTGGGATTCATGTTCTCTCCACCATATATATCACATTGATTCTCCTTCCCTGAAGGGAGAAGAGGATACAGAGAAGCCAAGCTGAGTAGGAATATTGAGGGACGGTTCATGTGATTGCAGGGAAAGTAGGAAATGGTATATCAAGATGTCAGCCCGGATGGATATAGAATCTGGGAAAGGAAGAGATGTGAGAAAAACCAGGACTAATGGGTTGGGATCCGTTTGTGAAGGGCCTTAAGATTCCAGGCTGTTTATATTTGTTCTTGTCAAGAAGAAGCCATGGAAAAATTCTGAGCTCTACTATGACTTACCCAAGGTCATTTGGTTGTGACTTTGTTGCATCGAGAATTTGTTGTAGAGAGAATCTTCTTTTTCTGGACCTGTTGCTGATGAATAATGAATAATCCCCAGAAAGTGTCGCAGAGGGTCCTCAGATTTGAAAACTGATGATTGCCACAGATTAGTTATTAGTTGTGAATTAGTGTTCAATGATTATAGCAGTATATCATTTTGTCCGTCCTTGATTGTTGGCTTTATGAAGGGTATTACTCACCATCAAGCATGATTTGTCTCTTTCCAAGGAAGGAAACTAGGGTCTAAGCATGGGTTGGATGCCCATTTGCTGGGTATTCTGTAATGGAGTTGCTTTCCTGTAAGGAAATGATCTGCATTGTTGCTGAGCTCCTTTCTCCCCCTAAATTCCATGATTAGGTGAATTTCTACCCTTTTTCAGGGCTTGCCTGTTGGACCCTGCAAGTCTGAAAGTGTTTTCTTAGCCCAGCATTATCTGAATGATGGCAATAAGTGCTTTCACTGCCTCGAAGTGCTGTCTGAGGATGGCAGCGGGAGAATGATCACTAGCCTAATTTATCCTAACAAACCCATCTCCTATAGGCTGCGGGGTGGGTTGGATGCTGGGGAGGGCCTGTGAATTCCAGCCGTTGTCAGGTGGAGAAATGGGCTGATTGGCAAAAACCTCCCAGGGAGCAGCTGTGCTTCTGCCTTGATGGTGGCCTGAAGAGAATGCCCTGTTCTTCAGAGTAAGATAAAGCAGGAAGCTGGGAGGAGATGCCATGGAGGAACATTTCGCATCCTGCATCGAACAAGTGTTGTCAGAAGATGTCTTCAGATCTCCTGATTCCTTCTTGTTTTGCTTTTAAAAGATGCTTTTTACTAGATAAAGCACAGAAAATTTCAGGAGTTTGCTAATTGGAATTCTGCAGTCCTCCAGAACCCCAAACTGAAAGTATGTCTGTAAACTCCAGTGGAAATCATGGTGGACTGCATTTATAATCAAATGATTTGAGTTCTAAACCTACCCAGACTCTTATAATCTGTGTGCCATTGCTCAGATTGATTCAACTCTCTGTGATTTAGTTTCCTCACTTGTAAAATGAAGAGATCGGACTAGATTACCACTATTGCCCGAACTGTGATTCTGTCATCTTAAGATTAGCAAGTTTCTTTTGGACGTCTTCACCTTTACCTTTTTCAAAGAGAAGAAGGGAGTAGACTGGATCAGCAATTTTCAGAGCATAAACCAAGGATTCTTGGGGTTCCTAAGACTCTTTCAGGTAGTTCATGAGATCAATGACATTAAAATTTTTAATATCATAAATATTAATAGGTGTAATTCACATAAATAAAAACTCCTTGAGGTCCTCAACAATTTTAAAGAGTTGAAAGGGGTCCTGAAATCAAAACATTTGAAAACCACTGATCCAAATGAGCTCTGAAATCTACAATTGTCCGAGACCTAGTTTATTGACTTTCTTTCTTTGTAAAGCGTGAGCATTGGATTTAGTTCAGCAATTTCTTTTAGTACCATAGATTCATGAAATGTGACTCTTATAGTTTATCATAGTGTATGAAGTGCCGGCCTTCCCTGATATACTTATTAACTGAGTATTCCTGTGCAAGTCACTTAATCTCTCTGGTCCTGTTTCCTCATCTGTAATTTGATTTAGCTAGAATTTATGATCTCTAAAAGTCCCTTCCAGCTCTAAACCTGGTATCCAATAATCCTTCCTTAACTTGGGTATAAACTCCACATTAACCATTTTTGGGTGTCCTTTCTTGTCCAAGGATAATTTACTTTGAGAAAAAGAGCAAAAACAAATCAGCAGTTGGGTAATTCTACCTTTTCTCCTGGTGGTTTGCCTTCTTCTCTCCCCCCTCACTACAACAAAATATTCTGTTGTCCTTCATACACATCACTAAATAATATTTTGTTGTCAGGACTAAAAATATTTTGTCTTCATCACCGGTTTTAATTTATCTGTGCTTTAGCATTCCTTGACATTATCCTTAGATGCCTAGGCCATTTAAAATTTCATCTTCTTTTAGCAGTCCTTTTTCATCTTCTATACATGGTCTTTGAAAAATCTCAGTCAATGATACGATATCACTCCTGTATCCTCATCAGCATTAGACAGCTCCTCTTTTTTCTCTCTTAATGGGATTATTCCTGTTTATATCTTCAGAATTTCAAGATCAAAGGATTCCCATTCTAGATTTAATTCTCTTGTGGAATTTTGAGCCATGTAATTTTACCACTTTTCTCTGAACCCTTTGGAATTTGGTTGCATGTCTGATTGTTCCCATCCTTCCATCTTTCATTGACTTTTGCAACAGATCACAGTCATTTTACCTCAAGTTGCCCGTTGCTTTTCCATCCATTAGTTCTTTGGGGATCCAAATTTGTCAAAAATAGCAATTTTCATGATCAATTCCTTCTCCTTTTAATCTTTAATTTTTATTTTTGGTTCATGGATAATTTTGTCAGCCTAGTACAGCCTAAGGACTCCTTCACAGAAAAATCTCTGAAAATATTTGCAGGAAACTCTAAATTTCAGATAGAGGTCAGAGAAAAGAGGGGAATTGTTGCCATCTGCTTTCATGTACCATCTGAAATCTATTCCCCCACCTTGGAGAGGGTGGTTTGTATATCTCATATTATTCATCCCTGTTTAAAAGGATAAAATTATAATGAACACAAATAAGAATTTATTAACTGCTCCTCTTTTTGTATAGAGAAAGCTCTAGCAGGTGTCTACTTAAATAAAACTAACTATCCTTTTCTAGATGCTTACATCAGGCTTACATGACAGACTTGGTGTCTACTGTCTAATTCTTTATCTATTTTCTTCTTTTGTTCAGGTGGTCTGTAACATACTCCCATAACATTATTCCTTCTGTTTTTCCTTTTACTAGTGTCACTCAAATGTTTTCCATCATATTTCTCTGACTTTGGTTCCTGGATTTCTGTATATTATTTTTTTTCTCACCTCTCCATTTCTTCTCATCTCCTCTAAGAGAACATTACACCCTCTCTCTTTTTATTTTTCAATCTCTTCTTATCAATCAGCTCATTCTCTTGTACTTACAAATATGCTCAGATCTCCCATCCATAAATTTTTTACTATTATATTGGATTGCTTGCCATCTAGGGGAGGGGGTAGGGAAAGGGGAAGGAAAAATGGAACACAAGGTTTTGCAAGAGTTAATTTTGAAGAATTATTCATGAATATGTTTTGAAAATAAAAGGCTTTAATAAAAAAATTAAAATTACTATAAGAACCAGTAGAAAGAACTGAGTATATTCTATCAGGAGAAAAGATGACTTGGAGGGTTGGTGATGGGGAATGTGACAACTGTCTTCACTTATTTGGAGAACTGTCATATAAAGGAAGGATACCACTTTTTTTTTTTTAACTCTGGAGGATAGAACTGAGAGGAAGGAGTAGATTTTACACAGGCAAATTTAGGTTCGAGAATTAGAGCTCAGCCCAAGTGTAACAGGACATTTCTAGAGGATGGATTTTCCTCTCTTGGAGGTCTTTGTGCTGAGCCTATATGATTACTCATTGGTTATGTTATTGTGGAAATCATTTTTATGTATGCATCCTCTTCCTTCCTCTTCCTTCTCTTTTTCTTCCATCTCTTTCTTCCCTTCTCTTTCCCTCCTCTTTCCTTTCCTCTCCTTTCTTCTCCTTGCCGCTTTTTTTCATCCATTGCTTTTTTTAATTAGCTCACGAACACTCAGAAGGACTTTAACTATCACCTCTATGTCACCAACTCCCAGACTGGCATCTGTAGTTCATCTCTCACCTGAGCTCTTGCTCCTCATCAGCAGTTATTTGATTTCATAGCTAAATAGATTCCATTTATCAGTTGGAAATATATGGTCCTGGGCCATAGACCACATCTTGAATTTGAGAGGTGGATTCCAATGCAGCCCAAGTGGTTAATATTTCCTTAAAACCTTCCTCCTCCCCCTACCCCAGTCAATATACATTAGGGGCTTCTCTGAATTTGGCTTATTTTGGACTTAGCCCAGTTGTCTTGTCATTGAGTGAATTTGTACCTACATTTAGAATTCTTTGTGATTTTGTAGAAATCTACAAGAAACTTGAAATCACTTGTGTGTTGCAGGAAGTCTTGGAAATTTTTGAATCCATGAATACAGAGCAAGAGCCTTTGATACAGGGGGCCTGTTGGGTTGCAAGGGGCATTGATTTTTACTGTTTGCTTCTTTTCATTTCTAAAGATTTTATTTATAAGAATCCAGGTAAATGCATTTTGAAAAGCACAATTACGTGAGAAATAGATTTATTAGTTTTCTAATTCTAAGACTCTCTCCTTATAAAAGGGGATCCAAAGAGACACAGATATGTCCTGAAGATCTCTCTGACCTAAGCTATTTTCTATATTTACTTAATCAGGAAAAAGAGAAAAAAAATTGAGTCAAGTTAAAAAATAGTACAAAGATCAGATTATAGCTTTTGATTCACCACATAGAACAAGAGTAACTTTGGGCATTCCTGGGACAACCATTTTTCCCCTAACACTACTTAATTCTTCTCTTTAAAAAATACCATTCTAAATGAGAGAGAGAGAGAGAGAGAGAGAGAGAGAGAGAGAGAGAGAGAGAGAACATTTCCATATACATAGCAGAAGGTTCTATATGAAATTGTGACTCTCCATTTCATACTGCTTGGGTAATGACATTTTCCCCAACGCATGCTGGATGTTTGCCATCCTTAGGGAGAGAGAGAGAGGGAACGGAATAAATATTTATTAAGTGCTTACTATGTGCCAGGCACTGTGCTAAGCACTTTGCAAATATTATCTCCTTTGATTCTCACAACAACCCTGCAAGGTAGGTACTGTTATGATCCATATTTTGCAGTTGAGGAAACTGAGGCAGCAGAGATTAAGGACCTATCCAGGATCAATTAACTAGTATTTGAGATCAATTTCAAGCCCAGTGCTCTGTGCATTTAGCTGCCAAAAATTCACATTTTGCATTTTAAGCTGATCCAGAAACCAAATCAACATCTTTCATACCATCTTCTTAGTCATTTTGCTTCTGTTCTCTCCCTAAATCCTTGTCTTCAGTAATGATAATGAAACATCTCTCATGATCCCAATGTTTAATGTTTCCTAACCAGTACTTCCCAATCCTAGTAACATTTTTAGTAGTTCCTTTTTGGATGTATTATTTGTTGTCCATCAGAAGTACATAGTGACATTGGTCTTGGCAAATTTCAAGAAAATCTGTTACGTTGTGAATAATGTGGAAAGATAACAGGCCTTTTCATTTAGAATGGATATAGTTAGTTTTACATCATGGCCATTTCCCAACATACATTACTTCCCTCCTTCCCTCCCTGCCTTCCCAAGTTTAGCAAAACTAATTATCTCATCAATCAACTCTACAAGAACATACAGCGTTTTACACTCATAGCAGCCACCCCTACAAAGAAAGGAAGGAAGTCTACTCTCAAATCTCTTCGTTAGGGCCAAACTTGTTCATTTAAGTTAAATCCAGCTTGTTTTTTTTTTTTTTTTTTTTTTTTTTTTTTGCAGATGTTTCTATAGTTAATTTCAGGTGAAGAAATGGTTGCCTCTGGACCTGACCAAACTGTCATCAACTTCTATTTATTTCTGTTCTTCCCCAAAGCTTTTCTGAATAATCTCTCTCCAGCCAGCCCTAGTGGATCCCCATCACCATTTCTAAGAACCTAATTAGCTGCTTCCTGTTTAGAAAGTACACCTCTCCATTCTTTGAAGAGTCCCATATCTCTAAGTGAGCTTCAATTATCCAGTGAGCTTTCCCTTCTCCTCTTCTCCATTATGCTCTTCCACGCCCTGACAAAAACCAGGATTTCTTTTGTCTCTCTTTGTCTGATCCTCCTTTTCCTTTGTTTTCAACATTGAAACTCTTAAAAAAAAAGTGAACTTTGTTTTTGATAAACTGGACTATTGAGGAATATTCCTCAGGTCCTATTTAGGAGGGTGGCCAGCCTTTGAGCTTAAATATTAGTGATTTGGACATGTCAGGGAGACTAAGTCCACATGGAGCTTGAACCAGGCTACTGACACATTCTGGAGGAGCATTCTTACTGGGCTTTGCCCAGGGGGGAAGGGAAAAGGCCAATGGGAATGATATGGCATAGCTTCTAGGGAAATATAGCGGTGGTTTTGGGATCCTCTGACCTTGGGGGGCTTCTATTCTGGCAATCTAGTCGATTTCAGTCCTCTGGCTTTGATCCCCCCATATCCAACCTAGGGATGCTCTTGGTCTGATTCCTGCCTTCTCTGCCTGATTCCAGAGGATCCTCCTCGATTCATTGCTGACTGTCTGATAGCTTCTGGCCTCAGAATAATCCCACGTATGAAACTCTTGAGACAATAGTAATAATCTGATCAATGAGAACCAAATTCCTTCCTACGTCTGAGCCATAGATGAGCATATTGATGCTAAAAAGCTGGATAGATGTGTCTGCTTGCCTCTCTTTCTCTGCTGAATTCCCTTACAATTCAGTCTGCTTTGTAATTACTTATAATAAACTTTGCCCCTTGACTAGGAGATGGGTTCAAGCCTGCAAATTCTTTCCAGACACTTTGCAACACTGGTCTACTTAACACTAAAGGTCCAACCTTAACAGGAATGTATTCCTAGTGTATGATGTTGCTCAGTCCATGTCATTGTCCCAGTGGACATTGTAAACTTTCTATAAGTCATTGTAACAATTCCTTTCTTTTTCCATTCTTGCTGGAATCCACTTCTTCTACCCTTTTCTCCCTTCTCTGGGCTTCTGAGAGCCACCAGAACACAGATAATATGGAACACATGCAAAGGTAAATCAAAGTAATTCTGGGCATCAAGTCCTGATGGGTACCTGTGCTTTTTATAACTAGGTCTCACAGTCCCACCCAATAAACAAGGACTTCCTCATAGACCAGGAAAACTTTCCTATTCTTTTATCAACCAAAATTCCCATTTCTGACTGCTATACAAATGAACATTTGTTCCCATGCACCTTTTTGCAGAACTCGGCTTGTAGGGGGGAAACTCCCCTGGGTCCTCTCCTGCTTCAGAGTGTTTGGGATGCCTCCTCCCAACTCCCTACTTTACAACTTCCTTGTATTTGTTGTCTTTTCCTATTAGAATATAAGCTTCTTGGAGGCAAGCTTGTAATTATATCCCTGGCACTTAGTAAAGAGCATAAAGTGCTTACTAAATGCTTGTTGACTTAGGAATTTAAGGTGAGCCTTCCATTCAGGCAAGGTGATTTTTATTTCTCCTGTTCTTCTTTGGCTATTGACCCAGGCCATGCAAATTAGCTCAGGGCCTCTAGAAAACATTGAGGAGAAACTGTCATGGAGCTCAAACCTGTAATCTTTGTTATTTGAGGAGATTGGGGTGGGTGGATGCCTTGAGTGTAGGAATTCAGAGCTCTAGCAGAGCTCCAGCTGATTGGGTATCCACTGTAAGGAAGCCCTCTGTAAGGGAGACCACCAGACTGCCTAAGGAGAGGGGAACCATCTCAGGTCCAAAACAACAAATAAAAAGCAGGTTAAAGATTCTTTACCATTCAATATTGGAATTGATAAACTTCCAGCCTGGAAAAGATCCACTTTCTAATGCCTGCTCCTCTCTTCCAGGGTATTGAAAATAAATTAGGAATAGAGGGATAGATGAGCTTTGCCCAGGCCAATGAGGGCATGTGTGGAGGGGATGTGGAGTAATAGTGGCCCACTCGTGGGCATTCATGTCTCTGGTCCAGTTGGGTGAATTGGTTGTACAGGAAAGATAATGAAATACAAATTTTTAAAAATGAATAAAAAATAAAAAGAGAATGAAATAAAAAATGAAAAAAAAATAAAATAGTTGACCATTGATCATCATGTCCTAATGGGACTTAAGTCCCAGGAAGTGCTTTGTATCTTAGAAGGAAGATTGGGAAAGCACCTGCTGGTTACCCTCCATCAAGGTGTGGTAGAAAAGGCCATTTGGGATGTGACAAGGGTAGGTCACTTAACCTCTGAGTTTCACATTTTGGGATCAAAGGATTTCGACCTGGAAGGCACCTTACCGGCCATCTACTCCAACTGCCTCCTTCTGATACAGCCGAGCAAAGCATAGCCCGAGAATGTCCAACCCTTGCTTAGGGCCACATGGGCTGTAAGTGGTCAGTATTTGAATCTGAGTCCTTTGACTCACAGACCAGCAGTGTTTCTTCAGCACAATTCTTGTGGCTACTACTGCACAACCTCTTCTGTTTGTCTCTTTGTAAACTAGAAAATGTGACCCTAGCAAGAAGTACTAGTAGTTCAAGATTTGGTTTCATCATATTCCTCCACAGGGTACTGGTTTCTTGTCCTAGCTCATCTTGAGGGAGCTGCCATGCTGTGGGGTTCCTCTGAAGGTAAACCCTTCTAAATGCCAAAGGCTGACCTGGTTAACTTGCTATGGGAGGGTTTTAATGCATCTTCAATCTAACAATGGACTCTCTTTCCAAGAACAAATAGGCATTCCTATCAATCTGGGTCTTCATTACCTTAATCCATCAGTGGTCATTCTGATCTTTTCCACAAGAGACCTCACGCAGCCATTTCTTCTCTATCTTCTCTGATGCAGTTAGTGCAACATTATGCATTAAAATGATCTATGTTTGGTGTCTTCTCTCCTGCTGGATTTGAAGCTACATGAGAACAGAGGTGTGACCACTTTTGGTGTCTACCCCTTAATAAATGTTTTTTGCTCTATTGAACTGATTGCTGGGATTTTCCTTGAAAGGGAAGGGCCAATGGGGATACTACTATAGAAATGCCCCATCACCTGACCTACATGTCTATGAACAACCTTCTTGAGATTTTGGCATTCCATTTTAGTCAGGTTATTTTGAGACTAATCAAATGAATAATTTTGTTAAACCAATAGACTTTTCAGTCTCCAACTGATAAATGGTCAAAGGACATAAACAGACAATTTTCAGATGAAGAAATTGAAATCATTTCTAGTTATATGAAAAGATGCTCTAAATCACTGTTGAACAGAGAAATGAAAATTAAGACAACTCTAAAGTACCACTATACATCTCTCAGATTGGCTAAGATGGCAGAAAAAGATAATGAGAAATGTTGGAAGGAATGTGGGAAAACTGGGACACGAATACATTGTTGGTGGAGTTGTGAACTGATCCAACCATTCTGGAGAGCCATTTGGAACTTTGCTCAAAGGGTTATCAAACTGTGCAAATCCTTTGATCCATCAGTGTTACTACTGTTCTTATATCCCAAAGAGATCTTAAAGGAGGGAAAGGGATCCACATGTGCAAAAATGTTTGTGGTAGCTCTTTTTGTAGTGGCAAGAAACTGGAAAAATGATCAATTGGAGAATGACTGAATAAATTATGGTATATGAATGTTATGGAACATTATTGTTCTATAAGAAATGACCAGCAGGATGACTTCAGAAAAGCCTGGGGAGACTTACAGGAACTGATGCTGAGTGAAATGAGCAGAACCAAGAGATCATTCTGATAGATATGGCTTTCATCATCAATGAGATGATTCAAACCAGGTCCATTTATTCAGTGATGAAGAGAGCCATCTACACCCAGTGAGAGGACTGTGGGACTTGAGTGTGGTTCACAATATAGTATTTTCACTTTTTTGTTGTTCTTTGCTTGCATTTTGTTTTCTTTCTCATTTTCCCCTTTTTGATCTGTTTTTTCTTGTGTAACATGATAAATGTGGAAATATGTATAGAAGAATCGCACATGTTTAACATATATTGGATTATTTGTCTTTTAGGGAAGAAGGTGGGAAGAAGGGAGGGAAAAATTTTGGAACACAAGGTTTTACAAGGGTGAATGTTGAAAATTATCCATGAATATGCTTTGAAAATAAAAAGCTTTAATAATAAAAACCAAAAAAACCAACAAGCTTTTATTAGAAGTATATTTTAAGTAACACAAGAGAAGGCTTAGGTTATAACTTAAGGTACCTGGTTATGAGAGCAGGAAAGGCCAGGGTCATGAAAAAGGGAATTTTTAGTAAATAGTCTGTCATCTGTGATGACCAAGTTAGCACCCTGGATACCTTAGAATCAGCCAGAGTCAGGATAAGCAAAAGTCCTTAGGTTTTTTTTTTTTTTTTTGGTCTTTAGAGGTGGGATTGAATTGGATGGAAGCAGAATCTCCACAACTTTCCTTCTTTGTCTTCTGCCCAGTGTGACCCTGGCTAGTCTTACTCTACCCCCTAGTCACTCCTACAATTCTCTGTATACACCAATTATTGAGCCAGCACAGGATAGTGGGAAGGGCCATTTCCCAAGCATATGCTTACAGAGTATTGTCCAATTGGTAATTAGCCTTAAGTGCTCGGTTGTCCAGATCTCAGTGCATGAACTCAAGAGTTTCAGCCCTCTACAGTCATCCAGAGTGGAACCTGGGCCCTGAAGAGAGATGATTTCTAGCTCAGAGAGGAAGGGAGAAGGGGATTGTAGGATGTTGGCAAAGAGTGATAAATTTTTTTTCACTTTACCTTCCTGGGCCTCAGTTTCCTCATCTGTCACATAAACAGTCTTCTTGCAATAAATAATAACAGCAATAACATCTATACAATGCTCACTATTTGCTCTAAACTTGTAACTCTCTAATGTCCTGGGTAGATTATCTGGGGTACAGACACAGGGATCTTCTGGAAGGGAGGAGCCTCTTGGAGGCACTTCCAAGGACCTCCTGCTGTTCCAGGGGGCTCTTAATATCTCATCGAATGTATTTTTCTCTCCCTGTGTTCTACTTGGTCAAAGGATTACTGGCAGAGATTCCAAACATGGCTACCATGTGAGAACCCTCTGTCCACTGGACCCTCTGTCCAGTGCCCTCCTTATCTCTACCTTCACCTATACTTTAACTTTGCTTATTTAATAATAAACTTCTTTTATCAATCTAAAAAAAAAATGGATTACTGAGTCAGCCTTGGTAAACAATGGAGACTTCAGGGAGTCTCACTCATTTTTAATGATGGGATTTATTATTATTTGCCATTTTTAAAGAAACAAAACTGGCTAAAAATGAAGACTTCAAGTGCTTAATTGTATCAAAAAAGTGTCCAGTCTGGCCTGAGAATAGGAGTCAACTTGATCCTGTGGGAGGTCCCTTTCCAGCCTGGGCTCCCCCAGTTCTTTCCATGTCTCGTCTCTTGCGGGCAGGACCCATCAGTCCTTCATTCCTTCTACACCAAGGCCTTCCAGCTCTCAAGGTGAAGATCAAGGGACTTGTAAAGGAATAGATGGGATCATGTCTGGACATCTGTGATTGGCGACCCATCTCCCTGATGTCCCAGGCAGGGAATGTCAGGTATTGGCCACGAACGAACAGGAAGGCGAAACACACATATTGATGAGAGATGCCTGGTCACAAACAAGGCTAAGATGTGTTGTTGAGAAACCCAACCCAGAAACCAGTTATTTCCCCCAAGATCTAGTATTTGGAAATGTTCACAGATCTTGAGAAAGACCCGCAGGATGTTGGCCACCTTACAGGAAACAGGTGAGAGTCCCCCATTCCACAGAGCAAGTCTAGCCCCATTAGCTGCAAACTACTCCCCCAATGGCATCACAGCTCAATTAAAATATTAAATATGAAAGTTTCTTTTTCCTCTCCTCCCTGCTTTATAGAAGGGATTTTATAGAAGGGACTGAGAACTAATTTTTCTGACTTCTAAACTCATTTAATTCATTTGACTCCCCTTGTGGCTTTGGGAAAATCACAACCTCCCCTGCTCCAGTTTCTCCTTCTGTAAAATGTCAAGAAGAGAACCTGCTGGATCAAGAGCTGCCCTTTGGGGCCTAAAGGACCTGGATTCAAGTCCTCCTTGGCTCTATGACTCTGGACAGCAATCTCAGCAGCACATACAGAGAAGGTGCTTGTCTCGGGTAGTAGAAAGGATTTCCTCAATCATTGAAATTACAGTAAAAAAAAAAAAAAAAAGATGGAGGTGTTGAGCCAAATGAGCTTTGAGATCCTTTCTGGCTTCTGGGCCTGGGATCTTAGAATCTCAGATGTGGACAGGAATTGGGAGCTCACATTCAATCCTACCTCCTGCGGGAAGAGACATATAAAGACATCTTCATATGGATATATCTTTTCTATAAAAATATATTCTATAACTGAATGTTTAGAAATATCGATAGAAACAGTGACTAAATAGCTATAGCCTCTGCTTGAAGGGTCCCAGTGAGGGGGAAGCTCCTGAGATACATTTATTCCCATACCCCCCATATACATATTTGTATCCACACATAAGTGCATGTGATACATATTTGCATACACACATATACTAATTTACATATATAAACACACACATTGTATCTATTCATGTATATGCACATACACACAAATTTGCACAAATACAATGTCTGCATGTGCATACACACATGAAAACACACAAAAATATACACATTCACACAATACATACATGTTCATATGCTTACACACACACAGACAGTCTTGCAGGTACACACATATGCATGCATATGTGTACCATACATGTTTATATACACATGTAGAAACCTGCTCACAATGCATGTGTACACATGCGCATATATACACACATGCACAACACATACCTACTTATACGCAATATACATTTACATATAGACATGCATATTCGCATGTACATACACACATAAATATTTGTATATATTTACACACATATGTGCACATGCACACATATATACATTTATACAATACATATTTATATGTACACAAACACATAGCCATACATGCATACACATAAAATGTATATTTGTATGTACACACACAAATATTTGTATTATATTTACATGCATACACATGTGCATATACACATGAACATATATTTACACACCAACATATTTATATGCACACAAACACACAGAATATGTGCATGCACATAAACACACATACTTGCATGTACACATAAATATTTGTATATATTTACATGCATACAGATATGCATATACACATGAATACATGCATTTATACACCTATATTTTTATATGCACACAAACACACAGACATCTATGCATCCACACAGACACACATACTTGCACGTACACACAAGTATCTGTTTATATATTTACATGCACACAAATTTCTATATACAGACATATACATATATTTATACCCCTGTATTTTTATATGCACACACAGAGACATCTATGCACACACACAGACACACATACTTGCATGTACACATATTTTCAAATATACACACATCCATTTAATGTTCACATAGTGGCTTATACATAGTCTGTACACTTGTGTACACCTACCTATGTACATATACTTGCACACACAGACACAGATGTACATATTTGCACCCACACATCTGTATTTTTTCTTGTCTACATAGACCTCCTTGCACCTTTTCTCTGATCGCTGCTGCTGTTGTCCCCCATTGGCTCCTGTTTCTTTGGTACACATTCAGTTTTGGTGTATCTGTGTGCATATAAATATATATTGTAAATGTATACATACATGCATATATGCACATATATGTGCATGTAAATATATACAAATATTTGTGTATCTGTGTATTTTGTATACTCCTTAGCAGAGTATAAGGTCCCAGTGGGCAGAGCCCAGCCCTGTGCTGTCAGTTCTTACTAGACACTTGATTTGTGGAGTTGTTGAGTGTCCCCTTTGCTCTGGGAGTTCCACTGGGATTGTGGGCCACCCTGCAGATACTTAAAACAGGACTGTGTCTCTCCTGAGTCTTCTCTTGGCCAGGAAGGGGCTTCTGGGTAACCACTCCGGCTAAGAGCTGACCCCCGCTGCTCGGGTAAAGCTCGGGCTATATTGTCTTTCTCCTTCCCTCCATCTGCTCCCCCAAGGCTGACATTAGCTCTCAGGGACCTAGGGCTGCCACCCACTGAGTGCACTCTCGGGTCTTTTAATAGTCAGCATCCCCTTTAGCCCTCCCATGTAATTATAACTTTGCATTTCCTGGACACTGGCTTTCAGAAGTCGGTTCTCAGCATGGGCTCATCCAGGGCTTTTAAAGGGAGGCCTGCTGGGGATGCTGGCTCAGGATGGTGACCGAGAGGGCCGCTTCCCGTTCTTTAATTGAAGGTTCAGGTCTGGAGAGCTCCTATGCAGGTAGGCTGGGGTAGGGGAGGGTTGGAAGGTGCTTTCCTTTTCACTAAACTGGAGAGGCCCCGATGGCATTCCCTTTACATTTCCATTCTAGGATACTAATGATGTTTTTCAATAGCACTTTAAGACTTACAAAGCATTGGCCCCATAATGACCCAGTAAAATGGGTCCTAGGAACCAGATATAATAGATTTATGGATGAAAAGGACCCCAGAGGCCATTAAGTCTTATAGATGGGGAAACAGAGGATCAGAAAGGAGAGGAAACTTAGAATTGTTGGCTGGAGTAGGTCTCACAAGACATCTGATTCAATTTCCTCATTTTTTTAAATTAATGCTTTTTTTATTTTCAAAACACATGCATAGATAATTTGCAACATTCACTCTTGCAAAACCTTGTGATTCAAAGTGTTTCCATCCTCCCCTCACCCCCTCCCCTAGATGGCAAGTAATCCAATATAGGTTAAACGTGTCCAATTCTTTTATACATATTTATCATGTTGCACAAGAAAAATCAGATCAAAAAGAAAAAAAAATGAGAAAGAAAACAAATTGCAAGCAAACAAGAATAAAAAGAAGTGAGAATACTGTTGTGGTCCACACTCAGTCCCCACAATCCTCTCTCTGGGTGTAAATGGCTCTCTTTATTACCAGTCTATTGGAACTGGCCGGAATCAACTCATTGTTGAAAAGAGCCACATCCATCAGAATTAATCATCGTATAATATTGATGTTGCCATATGCAACTGTCTCCTGGTTCTGCTCATTTCATTCAGCATCAGTTCCTCTAAGGCCTCTCTGACATCATCCATTCCATAACATTCATATACCACAATTTATTCAGCCATTCTCCAGCTGATGGGCATCCAATCCGTTTCCAGTTTCTGGCCACTACAAACACGGCCGCCACAAACATTTTTGCACATATGGTTCCCTTTCCCTTCTTTAAAATCTCTTTGGGATATAAGCCCAGTAGAGACATTGCTGGGTCACAGGGTATGCACAGTTTGATAACCCTTTGGAAATAGTTCCAAATTGCTCTCCAGAATGATTGGATCAGTTCATAACTCCATCAACACTGTATGAGTGTCCCAGTTTTTTTGTATCCTTTCCAACATTCATCATTATCTTTTCCTATCTCAATCTTCTCATTTTATAGCTGAGAAAACTGAAGGTCAAATAGAAAAAAGGTCCAAGTTCACAAGGTTGTATGGCAAGGACACAAGTTATATAAGTGATAAAATTAGGACTTGAAAATTCAGTCCTGAAACTCCAAATTCAATATTCATCAGATCATAGATGTAGAAATGGAAAAGACTCAGAGACCATAAGTCAAACCAATGAGGTTGTGACTTGTTCAAAGTGATCTGATAGTTAACATCATTGATGGAATTTGAACCCATGTCTTCTGTCTTCATTTTTTTACTCTTTCCACTCTAGCACAATGGTTGGGATTGGATAAACTCTGCCCCCAGCAAAGAGAGGGACCTGACTGAATACATTTTGTCCACAGGTATCTTTCTGAATAGTGACGTTCCAAAAAATTCAAAAAATATCTGCCTATCCTCATTTTAAGAAAGAAAAAGATTTCTTAGTAGGACAGTGAAGGCCACATAGGAAATAGAGGGAAAAAGGAGTCTCTGAATTAGTCTCTCTGTCTCAAAGCCACAAATTCTCCTTATCTTTAAACTATATGCTATACATGGTATAAAGTGCTATTTACAAATGTTATCCCATTTATCCTCACAACAACCCTAGGAGGTAGGTGCAATTATTATCTCCATTTTATATTTGAGGAAACTGAGATAAAAAGAAGTTAAATGACTTGAGTATCTGAGGCTGTATTTGAACTCAGCTCTTCTTGCCCAGTGCTGTATCCATTATGTCACCATCTGCTTCCTAGAAGGATTAAAGTCAATGAGCTCTGAGGGTCCTTCAAGTTCTAAATCTCTGATTATGTGGTCTAAGGTCCTTTTCTTTTCTAAATCTATAGGATTTCTTGAGTCATGATGTGGGGCTCAAAAAGATCATTGTGGAGCAAGTCTTCTCTGTGGAGTTTCTGAGTAATCAAGCAAACTCCAAGGACTCTAACAAAAAGTTAATGGCAGTCATGAAGCTGTGCTTTGTTGGGGAAGGTGAGATGTGCTCTCACACAGAAAATGGATATTACTAAGCCTTCTTCCAAATATGAATCTGAGTTTAAAATTTGAGCTACTGAAGGGAAGCTCTCATTTCCATGGAGACAGCTCAATTAGGAAATCCAAATTGGATCAAGATGAACAGCAGGGCAGGGAGATGAGTGTAAAGGTCTGGATGGGTTAGAATAGTCAGGGCTAAGAGAAGCCCATGGAGAAGGGGCCCAGAGCTATCCCTCTCTAGGACATCACATCTCCCACCTCTGCCCTTTTTGTATTATTCCTACAACCACCACTCAGCTCAAGCCTCCATCATCTCTTGCCTGGTCTACTTCAAGAGCCCCCCACATTGTCTCTCCACTGCCAGCCAACTTTTGTCTTGCCAGTGGATGTGGATGAGTAGAAGAGAGAGAAGCTGACGTCTTTGTGCAATTCTGTCTCACTTCAGTCCAATTCACACCAAGTCAAGACATCACCACGTGATATCATTCATCCCTTTTGAAAATGAAGGACACAACAAAACAGATTTTCTATCTCCTTTTCCATGACTTTTTACAAGCTATCCCCCATACCTAGAATGCTCTCCCTCCTCTGCTTTATTCCTGAAAAGCTTTACCTCCTTTCAAGGAGCAGCTGGGATGATATCTCCTTGATCCCCCAATTGTTGGCATCCCCCAGTATCGTAAAAATTGTAAACACAATTATTTTATCTCTATTTGGTATTTACTTATCTGTGAACACATTTCTTCCATTTAGTGGACAATAAACTTCTTGAAAATCAGACCATGTTTTTCATCATTTTTAATTTTTTTTTCCCTTTATAGGACAATAAATTTCTTGAAAATCAGACCGTGTTTTTCAGCATTTTTTTTCTCCCACCAACATAGCACCCACTTAATGGTTACTGAATGAAAGGAACAACATGGATACTTGAAAAATGGAATCTTTCCAAAGAGACAAAAGAAGGTGCTAGCCAGGGAAAGAATGAACCTAGAAAATTTATATCATCTACTTGAGAATTTCATTCAAGTCCAGTCCACTTCTGAAGGTTGGCCATTAGAGTCTCAGCTAGGTGGCAACAACTGATTTTAAGAGCAAAGGGTTCCGGGATAGGAACTTTCAGCCATTAGTAAAAACTTCAAATTCATCTTAGCATGACACAGTGTGAACTTTCCCTCCTAACTTTCTCCATTTCCCTGGCCATTTTGTAGCATCTCTTTCAGGTTCTTGTAACTCCTGCTGATGTGTCAAGGCAGACACTTATCTCCGAGCTCCCTTCTTCTCTATTCCAGCTGTGTGGCTGACAGCCGTGTGAATAATTAAGCCAGTTTGGAATCTCAGGAGTGCAGCTAGGAGCATCCAAACAGGCCCACAGCCTGTCTGTCTGATGGGAGCTAAAAATAGACCGGAATCATTTCATTTGGCACTTAGGTGTTTGTCGCGAGGTTGTCTCACCAAGTCACAGACAGAACTAGTCAGTTAGTCAGTCAACAAGTATCTGTTAATCACCAACCATGTGCCAGCTACGATGCTGTGTTGGGGATACAAAAAGGGGTGAAAACACAGCCTCTGCTCTCATGGGGGAGATAAAATATAAATAACTAGGAATATGCAAAATATCCAGAGGGTAGATGGGAACTATTATGGTAGAAGAAGATATTATCAGCTAAACAACAGAAAAAGTCTCCCATCAAAGGTGGGATTTGAGCTGAGTATTGGAAGAAGTCAGGGAACCTAAGAGGCAGAGGTGAGGAAGGAGACCATTCCATGCATGGGAGACAGCTGGCACAAAGATGTGTGTAAACAGTAAGCAAGTCAGTGTATATGATAATGGATTAGGAAGAAGGGAGTATGGAAAGAGGCCTGAGAAGGTCCTTAGGGAGCAGGGAGATTGCAAAGAGCTTTAAATGTCCAAGTGGAGAATCTTCTATATAATGCAGAGATAATAGGGAGACACGGAATTTACTAGGGGACAGGAGGGTGGGCACTGACAAGACTGGGCACGATGAAGCAAAATTGATTTGGCAACTGAGGGAGAATGGACTGGAGAAGCATGAGGCTTGAGGCAAGGAAGTCAGGTGGGTTCCTGGTGCAGCACACACAAGGGGGGGATGAGTAGCAGAGGTGGGGTGGTGACTGAGTGGGAAGAGAGAAGCGATATATACAATGGGTATTGTGTGAGCTACCAGAGTCCTGTCTTCTTTCCTCAGCTTTATGTGGTACAGGTAGGGATAATGAATGTCTTTGGGATATTCTCTCAGGCAGTGAAATGGCTGTAGTCTGGGATAATGTTTACCGATGGCTTTTTCTTCTTGTTCTTCTTTTTGTTCTTCTTCTTGTTCTTGTTCTTATTCTTGTTCTTATTCTTGTTCTTCTTGTTCTTGTTCTTCTTGTTCTTCTTCTTCTTGTTCTTCTTCTTGTTCTTCTTGTTCTTCTTCTTGTTCTTCTTCTTGTTCTTCTTCTTCTTCTTTTTGTTCTTCTTCTTGTTCTTCTTGTTCTTCTTGTTCTTCTTGTTCTTCTTGTTCTTCTTGTTCTTGTTGTTCTTGTTCTTGTTCTTCTTGTTCTTGTTCTTCTTGTTCTTCTTCTTCTTCTTCTTCTTCTTCTTCTTCTTCTTCTCTTCTTCTTCTTCTTCTTTCTTCTTCTTCTTCTTCTTCTTCTTCTTCTTCTTCTTCATGTGAGGACTGAGTTAGCACCCGGTATACTTTAGAATCAGCTGGAGTCAGGATAAGCAAAAGTCCTTGGTCTTTATTCTTGGTTGAAGTGAGAGGAATGGACATAGGAATCTCTACACCTTTCTTCTTCCTCTCCCACCCAAAAGTATCTCTGGCTTGTCTTACTCCACTCTCTAATCCCTCCTCCAATTCTCTGTATACACCAACAGAGCAAGCCAGCATAGAATAGTGGGAAGGGCCATTTTCCAAGGATATGTTAATAGAATATTGTCCAATTGTTAGTTAGCCTTAAGTGCTCGGTTATCTAACCTCAGTGTATGAACTCGAGTTTCAGCCCTTTACAGAGTTAGGGAGATCTGAGTTCAAATTGGAACTCAGTCACTTATTATCTCCATAAGCCACTTATCCTCTGTCAGCCTTAGTTTCCTTAACTGTAAAGTGATGATAAAAATAGCACTTGGTTTCCAGGGTTATTGTGACAATCAGATGATTAATGTTTGCAAAGTGCATTGCACAGAGATTAGCTCATAGTAAGTGCTTAATTAATACTTGTACCTGTTCCTTTTTTCATTTAATGGCATGAAATTAGAGTTTGGGAAAGAAGTAAGGATAGTAATATAGATCTGAAAATCATCTCCATAGAGATAAGTCAACATCTCTATGATTTTCAGATGGGTGCTAATCATATCACTGAGGAAGAGTAGCCAGAGGTAAAAACAGAGTGCCCCTGACAGAGTCTTGAGAGATTTCCTGGTTAGTAGTCATTGACTGGATGAAAAAAGGAGACGAAAATCAGATAAGTGAAATGAGGGCCAGCAAAGAATAGACTTATGAAAATAGAGAGATGAGACAGTATTGAGGAGAAAAAAATGATTGACAGAGTCAGACTGCATTGAAATGAAGGATGATAAATGAAAAAAGGTCATTAGATCTGGCAATTAAAAGATAACTTGTGACTTCACAAGAGTTTCAGTCAAACAACGAGGTTGGAAAGTAGATTGCTGAGGACTAGAGTCCTGTGACAGGAAAGACAACTTAGCCACCTATTTTAGAATGCTTTTCCCAAGGAGTTTTCCAAGGAGGAGAACTGTAGGTTAATAGTTAACAGGGATAGTAGGATCAAGTAAAAGATTTTTTTTAAAGTTGGGGGAAATCAAGATGAATTGGACTTTGTAAGTGGCCTCCAGTGGTTTACAGTCTAGAGAAAGAATATTTCCCATGTATATGAGAATATGTCTGGCAAGGAAGTTGTGGGTGATAAGTACAACCATTTGTTCCATTTTATACATAAGGTGACAGAAACACAGTACAATGACTTGTCTAAGTTGTATGAGTATCAGAACCAGGATTTGAAATCAGTCTCTCTACTTGAAAATTCAATGTCTTTTTTTGCTATATCTAAAAAAATGTATACAAAGTAGATGTAAATCAAATGGGAACTGGCTAAGGAAACTGAGCAATGAGTATAATGAGATATTCCTGTGATAAAAGAAACAAGGAACATGATCAATTAGGAAAAGAATGGAATTCCAAGTCAGAGGGGAGAGCTTAAGTGAAGCTAGAGACACCATTTCCCTCTCACACCCCATGATTGGAAGTATTTACACTAATAACTCTTAATAAAAAAAAATGAAACAGCAAACAAGAAAGAATCCCACCACAGAAATTTACTATGGAAACAGGGAAGACTGGGGGTTCATCTTCAGAGGAAACAGTGAAGTAAAAAGAGCTTCTTCTACCATCCACATATGAAATAACTCCCTGCCCAGAGAGAATTAATAAAAACTCAAAAAAAGAATTTAAAAATCAAAGGAGAGACACTGAGGAAAAACTAAAAAAAATCCAAGAAAAACAAGATTAAGGAAAAAAAGTTAATCAATTAATTGGAAAAGAGATAGTGTCTCAAAGAGAAAAATAACTCTTTGAAAATTAGAATTGGGTAAGGAGAAGCCACTGAAGCTATGAGAGACCAAGAAATAACAAAATAAATTCTAAAGAATGAAAAAATAAGACAGAATGTGAAACATCTTATAAGAAAAATGACAGATCTGGAGGACAGATCAAGAAGAGAGAGTATAAGAATAATTGGACTCCCTGAAAGTTATGATTTTAAAAAAAGAACCTTGACACAATAATGCAAGAAATAAAACAAGAAAATTGTCCTGGAGTGAGGGAAAAGTAGAAATAGAAAAATCCACCAATTATCATCTCAATTATATTCTTTCTGGAAAACACATAGGGATATTATTGCCAAATTTCAAAAAGCCCAGATCAAAGAGAAAATTTTGCAAGAAAGAAGAAAAAAACAATTGAAATATGCTAGAGCTCCAACTAGAATTGTAAAGGATTTTTCAGTAGACACAACAGAAGACCACAGATCCTGGAATCATATCTACTGATGATCAAAAGAACTTGAACTGTGACCAAAAATATCACAATCAGTAAAATTATCTAGAATGTTGATTGAGAAAAATGGACATTCAGTAAATTTGCAGATTTTCAGGATTTTCTATCAATCAAACCCAAACTTAGTTGAAAATTTAATATATAAGAGCCAATATCAAAGCCTGACTTTAAGTAACTCAATATAGACAGAGTGTTTATTTTAAGATAGTAAACTATAGTGTATCTTTAAGATTGACATAAAAATACAATAGCTTCAAAGAAAGAATGGAGCAGAGTTAAGGTGAAATAATAACAATTATGTGTTACAAATGAGGTGCAGAAGAAAAATAGACCCAGAGACATTATAGTGGAGAGGAGGGCTCTCAGTTCTGAAAACCTACTCTCAGTAATGGATTAAATAAGCAACATTACACATATACCACGAAAAGTATAGCGCCCTCCAAAATCAATAAAGAAATTAGGGGGGGGGGAAGCAAAGAGTGAGGGAAGAAGAGAAGGATCCATGAATGAGGGAACATTAAGTAATAACAAGGCAAGTTAAGGAGCAGAAGCACAATCAACAGGCATAGGAAAGATATGTATATGTATACATGGGGAGACAGTGTATGTGTGTGTATATATCTACAAATGTATAACATAAATATGCCTCTTTTTCTGAGGTAAACAGGGTGCCCAGAGTCACATAGCTAAGAAGTGTTAAGTTTCTGAGTCCAGATTTGAACACAGGTCCCCCTGACTTCAGGGCTGGTGCTCTGCCCACTGCACTACCTAGCTGCCTCTATCCTTTCTTAACTATAGCCTGCTTGTGGGTAAGTGGAGGGATAAAAGTGGGAAAATAATAAAATAAAAAAGGTGTGCAGCAGAGAACAAAAAAAAAAAACAGTTTACAAGGGAGTAAAGAAAAGATAGACACATTGAATATAATTTCTTCTACTAATATATATATTAGTAATTTCTCGAATTAGTAATTTGTTGTCATATATTTTGAATCCTCCCTGAAGTACTGTTGGACACATGACATTGTTCTCTTTTGTTTTATTTTATTTTGTTTTGCATTCTTTTTTATTTTTTCTTATTTAAAAAAATAAAATAAACTTAAAAAAAGAGAAGCATGGGAAAATTATTTGAAATGTTAACAGACAAAATAAATCAGAATCATGAAAACAAGATACACAATTATAACAGTGATATAAATGGAAAGAACAATAAGAACAAGATAATGTGGAACTTTTATGGAAGACATATGAGAACATCAGATTTTTCAATATTTTGGCTTCTTTTTGCTGAACTTTCCTTCTTTTTAATTATTTATTAAAATTGGTGTTTCTCTGGCAGGAGAAAGAAATGGCCCTTTTTAACCTTTCAAGTTTTTTTACACCTTACTTGCCAACACAGTGATTCGGGAACAGCCTCTTGACTGTTCCATGAACAAGACATTTCATCTCTCAGCTCTGGGTATTCATTCTTACTGTCTCTCATTCCTGGAACACTTTTCCACCTCTTCTTCAAGTAGTGATCTCCCTGGCTTTCTTTAAACACTAATTAAAATTCCACTTTTTACAAGAAGCCTTTCCAATCTTTCTTAATTCTAGCACCTCCCCTCTTTTAATTATCTTTTATGTATCCTCTATACAATTTGCTTTGTATATATTTCGTTGCTCATTGTCTCCCCATTAGACTTTAAACTCTTTGAGTACAGGGATTGTCTCTTCAGTCCTTAGCTCAGTGCCTGGCAAATATTACGTTCTTAATATTGTTTATTGATTGATTGATAATGACTGTCTGAAAGGACTCACTTTTTAGTTGCAGATGTTTAGCCTAAAGAAGTATCATTTTAGATGGAGTCATAAAGCTGGGTGATATAGCAGAGAAATTGCTGGACTTGGAGTTAAGAAGACCTGATTTCAAATCCAGTCATAGTCACTAATTATTGACCCAGGACATACCACTTAATGATCTCTTGAACTATAAGATTTTAATTTGGAAGACATGGGTTTGAATTCTGTTCCTGTCCTTATTCCCTGTGTGACCTTGGATAAAATGACTTCCATTTTCTGATATTGTTTCTTCATCAGAGTTTGAATCTATAAGATGAAAAACTCATGGCCCAGGATTTGAATTCACATGGACCAAGTGCATTTGCTCAGATCAATTGTTGCCATCTTTTGTACTGGAAATATTTGCTCTCAGGTCTCTGGTCCCCATCCTGTGCCCAGGAATGGACAAAGAAAGGAAAAACATGATAAGAAACAAACTTGTCTGTTTGGCATATGAACAAGCACATTAGCTGTCAGACCACATGTAATGAATTCTAGAAGGGGGGAGTGAAAGAAAAAATCTGCTCCTCTATCTGCTATGTACTATATGAATTCTCTCCATAAGACAGGAAAAAAGAACTATTCTTTTTTTTTTAAAGGACCAAGGAAATCTGTACTCTCCCTCAGATATCAAAAGACAACCTGATAAAAGTCCATTTTCCTGATGGTCCAAGTCAAGTCATTTTGTGGTATTTTCAATTATTGAGCTTTATTAAGGATTTGTTTTTTTTTTCCAAAAAGATGCCAGTGGGCATGTCTACCTCTCATAAAGAGGAATGAAAAAATGAAAAGTTTAAAAAAAGAAGGTTCACCATACTCTAGGCTCATTGAGTTTAATAAGGAACTCTGCTAATTGAGCCCTTAGAAACAGATATTTAAAGTCTCTGCCAGCCTTAATTCTTTCACATATATAATTATATGAAGATGATGTGGTGAGGAATAATTCCATTTATTTGTGCCCTCAAATATTTCTTTTTTGTATTTGCTTCATAAGTAATGTCCTTTTGTTCTGATTCATGTCTTGGTCATGTCCTATAGCAAGGAAGGAAGATTTCCAATTGGTTAATCTTTTTGACATTCGGTTAACAAGTTTTTACGAGGGTCTTACTCTGAGTCGGGTAGTAGAGATACAAATAAAGGGAGACCTTAGGGAGAATCATTGGAAGATGTTCAAAAGCAGAATTGGCTGCCTTGGTAGATAATGACTTTCCCTTCACTGGAAATCTTCAAGCAAAGGCTGGGTGATCAATTGTAGGGATGCCGGAGAAAGGATTTCTGCTCACGAACATGTCGACTAGAATCAGGGATTCTTAACCTGGATTCCATTAACTTAAATTGGTAACTATTTCAATAGAATTAATTTCCTTTGTAATATTATGCATTCATTTCATATATTTAAAATATTATTCTTAGAGGGGTTTCTGTAGATTTCATGAGATTGCCAAAAGAAATCCATGTCACACACACAAAAACTGGAAAGTCACTGATGTCCCTCCAACTCAAGGATGTGTGGTTCTGAGACAGCTCTGCAGGTATTCTGGGGAATCAGTGGATGAGGTTTTCTCCAGAGGAGGTCTCACACTCTCTGTGCTAGCTTTATTTTTACCTCCTTGGGTTATTTTCTGCTCCTACAGTGCGATCATCTCTCCTGGGGTTTTCTGGAGCTGCTTCAGTAAGTTATATTTTTGATTTTTATTTTCTTGGTCTCTACTGAGAATTTGGAAAAAATGCCAGAAAAACAAACTGAAAAAAAAACCACACACATGTACAAATATGGAGTGTGTGTATAACACACACACACACACAATGCTATGTATACACATAAACATATATATCTATGTCTATATTAAAAGTGACAAACAAATGCAAGACAAGTGGCAGATGGAAACCATGGAGAGAGGTCTGGGGATATAACTGAGGCCCCAGGGCATAGGCTCAGCAAGTTGCTATGGCCAACAACTGAGCAGGTGGAAATCACTTATAGGCAACATCAGCTGGATTTGGTCTTGTCATTGTTGTTCAGTCATTTTTCAGTTGTGTTCAACTCTTCATAACCCCACAAACCCCACTGGGGTTTTCTTGGCAAAGATACTGAAATGATGTACCATAGCTTTCTCCAGCCAATTTTATACAAGAGGAAAGTGAAACAAATGGGGTTAAGTAACCTGCCCAAGGTCACATAGCTAATAAGTGTCTGAGGCTAGATTTGAACTCAGGAGATGCTGTAACCACTCTGCCACATAGCCACCTTTGATTTAGTTAGTGGGGAGCAATAGCTCTGGGTCTCCAGGAATATCTTGTTGACTTCTCTTTTATATATGCTAATTAAACATAGGAGCAAATTTTACCTCCTGGAGTAGAGAAAATGATATATTTGAACATAGATATAAAGTGCAGACTCTAAGAGCTAGAAGGAACCTTAGAAAACAGAAGGCGAAGGGAACAAACATTTATTTTGGGCCTACTATGTGCCAAGTATTATGCTAAGCACTTTATAAATATTATCTAATTTGATCCTTATAATAATACTGCTAAGTAGGTGCTATGATTACTCCCATTTTACATATGGGAAACATGAGGCAAACAGAGATTACAGTGAATTGCCCAGGGTCACACAGCTAGTAAGTAGAAATGTTTGATACTACATAAAAACTCAGATCTTCCTGACTCCAGACAAGCACTCTGTCCATGGCGTCGCTTAGTTGCTTCTGTAGAATGTTAGAATGAGAAGTTGGAATTTTAATGCACAGAATATTAGAGTATAGATCATAACATACCATAATTTGAAGGGATCTTACAATTGTATGATGTAGAGAATTCTGCTTTTGGAATCAGGGACTCTGAATTAAATCCTAGCTCTGTCACTTATTATCCTGAGTGAGTTATTTCTTCTCTCTGGTCCTCAGTTTTCTCATCCATCAAATGACTCAGACCAGATGACCTGGAGAGTGTCTTCCAGCTCTAAATTGGTGATTTTATGATTCCATGAATACACAGCATGTTAGAACTCAGCATAGACTATCCAGTCTGAAAAGAAGCTTAGGACATAGAATTTTGAAAAAAAATAACAGAGTAGTACATCTTGAAGATATTCTGCCCTAGAAACTCAGAGAATTCTCTCTTATGGGATAAAATTCAAATGCCTCATTTTGTTTTCTTCATAGTGTGGCTCCAGCTCTTTGCATATAATTGTCACCAATGTGCCAGTCAACAACAATCAGTCAACAAGCATTCATTATGCTCTTACTAATAGAGAATACAAATGAAAACAAGAAAGACAGTCCTTGTCTTCAAGGAGCTTATATTCTAAGGAAGGAAGATAGCACATAAATGGAAGCTGAAAGGTAAGTGGAGCTTTATAGAGAAGTCCAGAAGTGAAAAGTCCCTGGAAAGAAATAAAGACATGGCTGCCCTCAGCATGTCCCTGAGATGGAGCTTCTAGAAGGAACTATCTAATCAGAGAGAGGGACTTCAGGAACAGAGGAGACTTCCAAGTGGAAATTCAGGGTTTGGATCATCTTCCTGGATAAAGACGTTTCTGGGCCATGGGAGAGAATTCCAGGATGTAGCCTGGTAACAATCTGGCTTAATTATGTTTCCCTGTGCACATTCCATCTCTTACTGCTATGTTTTTGTTTTTTTGCTTTTTATAGAATATCACTCTCCTCATCTTTCCTTTTAGCATCTCTAGTTTCATTCAAAGCACAACCCATTTACCACCTGTGGCAAATGCTGATCTTACAGTACTTCTCTCCCCCAGTATTGTACATCTATGTTGTATGTATTTTGCATGTACTCTCCTGTATATGATGTTTCTCCCCTAATGAAAAGTAAGCAGCTTGAGGGCAGGAAATTTATCTTTTTTTTCTGTTTATATCCCCCATGCCTAACATATGATAGACACAGATAGTTTTTGCTTAATAAATGCTAGTTGAATAGCTACATCTGACTTGACATAAATTTTGAAGGATATGTTGTCCAATCTCATTTTATTATTTAATTTTTGAGCATTTGTTTTCTCTTCCTTCTTTCTCTTCCCTCCACAATCTTTCCATAATATCGGAGGAAAAAAACCCCAGAAAAACAAAACCCTTGTAACAAATATACAGAGCCAAATAAAAAAAATCCCATATTGACCATGTCCCAAAATGTTTGTTTCCATGCTCATATTAAACTATCACCTCTCTGTCAGAAGGTGGGAAGCATTTCTCATCAGCAAAATACTGGAATCATGGTTGCTCATTGGGTTGATCAGAATTGTGCAGTTACTTGTAACCTTTTCATTTTAAGGAATAGAAAATCGATGTCTAGAGCCCATGGAAACATAATGAGAAAGAGTCAGAAAACCATGGCATATGGAAAATAGTTGAAGGAAATTGGAATGAATATTAATGAGTTAGTAATAATAACCACTTACATTCCTATAGCACTTTAAGATTTTCAGTGTAGAGGGCCAGAACTCTGAAAAAATATACTTAAATCAAGGACAGCAGGGTGCTTATAGTTAAACATATACAAAGTGGTTAGTATGGTGATGTAATGGTTGCATATGCTCAGTGTGCTCAGTGTGTTGTAGTGATGTAATTGTACTGAAGTATTTAAGGGAGTCTCAGACACAGAAGATGCTCTCTCAGCCACAGACATAGAGAAGACTTCAGGCTCTAGACTCTGCTAGTCTGCCAGTCTGATCTTAGTGCAGGAGAAAGGAGAACCACCACAAGGAAAGTCAAAGATAGAACGCATGTGGCTGACTTTGTCCTCAGTTTAAAACCCTATTACAATGACATCAATTGTAGAACCATTACATCACCATGCTAAATACTAAGTATATGTAAACTAAATAACCATTATCTCATCAATTCCTCTGATTAACACCTTGTTTCAAGGATACTTCTTTTAAGTGTACTTCTCCAGAGTTCTAGCTCTCTACATTGCAGTGTTTTCAACACATTATCTTTTTTAAGATTCATAATAAACCTGTGGGATAGTTGCTGTTATTGCCTCCAAATTACAGATGGAGAGTCTGAATCTCAGAGAGATTACATGATTTGCCAAACATCATATCTGTAAATGTCTGAGGTAAGATTTGAATTCACCATCATGATTCTGAATCTGGATTCAGATTTCAAACTCTATCAGAATTCAAACTCTATCTCTGTCATCAACAATAAAGCTTCCTGGAAAGAGGTAGACTTTAGGTGGAGGAGTCATGATTGCTGTCTTTAAATATATGAAAGACTGGCCTGAAAAAGTGTGTTCTGTGACTATAGAGAATAGTACAAAGACCTAGGGGTTCAAGTTATGAGGAAGTAGATTTGAGGATAATATAGGAAAGACATTTCCACAATTAAAATCAATTTGAAGATAAATCTGATTATATTTTAAGAAAATAGTTCACCATTATATCAAACAGAGGTTGGATGTCCATTCATCAAGATTATGGTAAAAGGGATTTCTATTTCAGTTATGTCTTAGATCCCTTAGATCCCTCCCAGCTCTATGATTCAAAGATTGTATAATTTAGTGACATGGTGGTTGTCAGCTTAAAGTATTTTATTAATTCTCTTTTCCTCACTAACCCTCTTCTGATATAGAATACAACTCTCCTAAGTAGCAAATAGGGGGGAAATCAATAACTGGTTGTGTAGGAAAATGTAGGTTAAAATTTTAAACCTCTATTCATGTACTTACTGCAGAGAGGTGAGAGATACTTCACCAACAAGCTTATGAAGTCATGGTTGGTCACTGCATTAATCACCATTTTGAAGTCTTTTAATGCTCTCCCTTTACCTTATTATGATCATTATGTAAATTATTCTTTTGGTTCTCTTTACTTTGCTCTCAATTAGTTCAGAGAAATCTTCCCCAGTTTGTCTGAATTCTTCAAATTGGTCATTTGTTACATTGCAATTATACTCCATTATGTTGACACGACACTATTTGTTCAGTTATTCTCCGATTGATGGGCTCCCACTTGACTTCCAGGTTTTGTTCCTCTGAAAGTGCTACTATAAACATTTTTGTATAGATGAGATTTTCATTTTTCTCTTTGACATTTTTGAGCTATATACTTAATATTGGCATTAATTCATCAAAGAGCATATGTAGTTTAAAGATTTTTTAAAAATATATAATTCAATGTATTTTCTAGAACAGTTGACTCAATTGCTACTTTTGCAAAGAATATAGTAATGTTACTATCTTTCCATAGTCTCATTAGAATGCATTACTTCCATCTTTAATATATTTATTAAGTTTATGGCCATGATATGAAATTTCAGAATTATTTTAATTTGCCTTTTTATTTGTGATTTTGAACATTTTTATAATTGTGTGTAATTTACATTTATTCAACTGAAAACTCCCTGTTTATATCTTTTGACCACTTATATATCAGGAAATGACTCTTTTCCTCATATATTTGTGACAATTTCTTTTATATTTTTGTATATTAGGCTCTTATCAGGATATTTGCTGAAAAGATATTCCCCATTTGCCTCTCTTTTATTTCTAACTCCACTGACTTTGTACAAAAACTTTCAGTTTTGTTCAATGAAAGATGTCCATTTTCTTTTCTATGATTATCTATGATTATCCATTATAATTTTTAAATAATGAAAAAAGTTCCCTCCATTATCCTTTCTGTTTTTGGAATGAACTTTTGTATTAGGTTACATAATTAGCCATCAGTTGTGAGATATGATTGGAATTTACTATCCTGAATTTGAATCCAATTCTTTATCTCCTATATAAGCCACAAAGTTTCCTGGGGAAAAAACAGACTTTGAATAGGACTAATTTGAATAATTTTCCCTTTTGTCCAATAGATTTTCTTGTGACCTTGGTTCTGATTGGTGAGCTTTCACTTTAGCTAATTCTGGTCTCAGGCTCAGCATGTCAATTTTTGGTCATCTCAATGCTTTGATCTCTATAAGTTCAGTCTATTTCTCTTCCTGGACCTTGCATTACCGTCTGTGTTACCTTAGGCTCTGATTGCTGAACTGTCACTTTATATAGTTTGGAAATCAGGCCCATCGTGCTACTTTCTGGTTATCTCTATGGCCATAGTGTTTTGAATGGGAACCTCAACCCCTTTCTAACTTTAGCTTTTTGTATTATCTTTTCTTATTTTTAATGTAAGTTTCTCAAGAAAAAGAAACCATTTTTCATGCTTGTAGTTGTATCTCCAGCACTTATCACAAATGCCTATACTACAGTTAGCACTTAGCCAATGTTCATTCATTCATTCAGGAATACATTCATAGATATCTTTCAGGAATATGCTTAAGAGAACTTGTTGTTGCTACAGCTAAGCCCTTTATGGATCCATGTTAGCTCTCATCTTTCTACTTACTTCAGTTTTCATTCTTTCCTCCCAGTTTTCCCTTCAGGGGTTAGATAGAGTAAATCAAATATCTATTCCATGATGAAGAACTTGGGGTACAGGGAGATGATAGTGAGCAGTGGATAAAGGGAATGTCTTCACAATTCCCTAAGGATGTTTCCTCTTGACCAGCCTGGTCTATGAAACTTGGTTTGACATTTCTGCTAGGTTCTATGGCTAGTCAAGTCATCATGGGACTCAGGCAGAGAAAATATTATTGATTTATCATTGATTCACCTGGTGAGTGGAGAGAATTTTGGGGGATGGAGGAGATGCGAACAGAGAAACTAGGAGAATCTGAAAGGAACTATTAGCAGTGGTTTCTATTGGTCATCACTTTGGGGGGGTTATACTATTTGATTTTTTCTTTTGGCAAGGGGGGCACTCATAGAAATCAAAATTGTAGCTTATCCTCCTTTTGTATATGATGCTTCTTCTAACAAAATATAAGTTTTTTGAGGGCAGAGACTGTCTAATTTTTACCTTCATATTTCCCAGCATATAGGAAAATGCCTTTCATTTCACGGGCATTTAGTAACTGCATGTTGATTGATTTCAGTCTCAAGCACAATTCATTCAGCAAATATTTATTAAGCACCTATTGTAGTAGGTACTGGAAGAGACAAGGATTTTGATTAGTATCTGTGGAGAGAATACCTACAAAACTAAGATTTTAGATCCTTGAAATACTGAGCAAAAATGGAGTCTCAGACATGAGCCAAAAGTAGGGTCATATGGAAAATACCCTAGGCAATAGTGAAAGCACAGAACTTTTTGTTCTAGACCAGAGAACTCATATAAATGGCAACATTTAGAGGTGAAATTTGAAAAGGCAGATTTTGGCTTTTTTGATTATATGAGTGTTATCCTAAATAGAGTAATTGGGAGATAGTTGTATCCCTAGAGGTTTTTAAATAAAGATTATAAGATCACCTGTTAGGCATGTTGGAGAGAAGTTTCTGGTTCAAATATAGCTTGTTTGTAAAGTGTCCACTTTAGGTGGGATATTCTGTGACTCTATGAGACATTACTTAGCTTAGAGTCTTCCCTTTCTTTTTTATATGTCAAAGATGTTTTGGAGAGATAACTTGTTAAAACTAACAAGATTTCTGGTGAAAAGGAACTTTTTGAGTCATCTAGTACAAACTTCTTAAATATTTTCATGGTTAAGGAAACCAAGGCCAGAGAAAGAAGGGGACTTGTCCAAGGTCCTGAAAGTTGTAAGTAGCAGAGCTAAAATTGAAGCTATCTATCTTCTGATTATTGATACAGTATTCTTTTCACTGTGACATGCTGTAGGTTAGTGTGGGCATATTTTCATCTGATTGTTTTCTGAGTACAGAGGTTATTGTTAAAATTACTACTATGATTAAGAATAATAATGATGAATGAATAAATGGACTGGTGAATGAATGAAAAAAAAATTGTCTTAATTTGTGATAGGTTAAGTACTAGGAATTCAAAGACAAAATTGGAATAGTTCTTGCCTTGAAGAAATTTATATTCTAAAAGGGAAAGACCCCACAAAAGCAGCAACCAGAGAAAGGACTTTTGATATAGTGAGTCACAAGACTAGTGAGTTGATACACAGGAACATTTTTTTACACACACACTTTTCAAAAAGCAATGGTACTATTGATTGGATTTCCAAAGGAAGATGAGCAGGGTAGGTGAATAGTAGTGAAATGTATTTTTATACGGTGATGTAACTAGATATGGTGGGCTGGTTCAGTTTGCAATGCTTTACTCATCAATCAAGATATCTTGGCCTCCATGGAAGTAAGGATGCACAATGACTTGATGATTTAGGCATAAGTGATACACACACACACACACACACACACACACATACACACATATACATATATACGTATATATACACATACACATACATATGTATGTATATATATATATATATATATATATACACATACATATATATGCATTTTGGCATTTTGTTCTTCTAAGTAGGTAGAAAAAATATTGTGGCTCCCCTCTTACCTATAAGAGAACTGAGTTTCAGAGAAGTGAAATGAATTGAGCAGACCTATGGCTAAAAGGGGGCAGAGTCAGGATTCACATACATTTTGAATTTCTAGTTTTCTTAACTTTCTGCTATAATACAGATGATGGAGAGCATAAGGGACATTGGGAATCTGAGGTGGAAGCACCATGAGGGGATAGGGTGTAAAAAGCACATAAATAAAAGACTAGTTGCTTCAGAAGACAGACTTATCCTACTTCACATTTTTTCTCATGACTAGTCTTCCTCTCCCCTGTTATCAGTAAGCTCAATTTACCACAGACTTTTAGTGCTAGATGGTGCCTAAGAGGCCACCTCATACTTAATGCATGAATCCCTAGTTTGTGAGCAACTGCAGATTTTCATATCAGTTTTCAGTTCTTATAGATAGAGAATTGACTGAAGCTCTAAACCTTATGAGACTGCAGTATATATACACTGAGATGTCAGGGCTATGTTACCACCTCTGTTTATTCCCTTATGTAATCCTGTTGTTTCATTTGGTGTATCACTTAAACTGTCGCTCGAGTATGCAGTGATGATTGAGAATTTCTCTGCTTATCTGCTCTTTCTTGATCCCTCTCTCCTCTTCCCTTTCCATTTCTCTTTTCACTCCCTTGCCTTCTTACATTGGTGGATGTCACTGTTAAGGATAGATTCTCTTCCTGGTTACCTCAGCCCATATTCCCCCTTGGTTTTTAAGTAGAAATCCAGCCTCTTTCCATGGTGCTGAACTCAAATAACTAAATTGATATTCAACTTTCAACAACTGTGGTAGAAATTAAAAACAGACCCAGAGACTTAGATTTAGAAGATAGCTTAAAGGTCATCTAATTTGGTCCATACTCAAATGATAAATTCTCTCTACAATATTCCCAATAAATGATTACCCAACTTTTGTCAGACCCCTTCAAAAAATCAGGAATTTACTATATCTTTGAGTTGGATGGTGGTTCAACAGGCGAGAAGGGCAGAGAGGGGAAGAAGATATTATAGCTATACAGAAGCGTGTGAACATTGCAGCACAGAGGATACTGGGGAACCTGAGACATCCCATTTTGCAGGTGAGAAAACTGAGATCTGGGACATTTTAGCACATTAAAATGTATTGATCTCCTAATATCCCTCATGGAATTAAATGTAATGGTAGGATAGTGACTTACCTCTGAAATATTTCTATCTGGATTCAATAGAAAATGATGAGAAAATGAGATGATGATCTTGATGATGATATACTATGTGAATTCAAAGAAAAGAGTGTCAATGAAGGTTAAAATTGTCAGCAAAGCCTTTTGAGGAGATAGAATTTGAGCAGGCCTTAAAGAGTGAAGAAGGTTTGACAAGGGGTAAGGGTGGAACATTCAATCCAAACAGTAATGAATATTACTCATGCAGGGCAGGAGACTGTCATGGCCAGAGCATAGTGGAAAAATATACTAGAGTGATTCTCCCTCTTTCAAGCAGTGCCAAAGCCTGGATGCTGATGTTGATGCTTCAATTTTCTCCAAAAGGCATTTGTACTGTGAATACTGACATTGGCTCTTGATGATCCATTGACCGTCCAATGAGTTTGTCCCAGAGGCTGACTCAATGGCACTGCTATTTGACACAATGATCTTTCAAGCTAGAAACATATTGGATTTAGGGGGGAAAGGAGAGCAAAGGCCAAGGCTGAGTCTCTCTTGTGTTTCATTGGTAATGTGGAGCATACCAGCCTTCTGATCCCATTTATCATGGTTGGCAGCTGCTACTGGAATAAAATGATATAGGATGTGGTAAAGACCAGCGCCTCTTAGAGTCTCAGTACTACAGATTCCTGGGGAGAAAGAGAATTTAGAGGCCATGTATTCCAACTCATTTCCCAAAGCAGGAATTTCCTCAAAAGTGTCTCTAACAAGTGATCACTCCATTTTTGCTGGAATCTACTAGTCCTTTAATCTCTCTAGACCCATTTTCTCTCATCAATATCATTCAAAAATGGATCAGACCAAATAATCTCTAAGAAGCCTTCCTGGTGGAGATTCTAAGATCATAAGACCTCTGATAATGGAAATTTCACTATTCTTTTTTTTTAAACTTTACTACATTCCCCAGAAGAGGACTGGATACATGCTTCATAAAACACATTAATTTGAATAGTACATCAATCAAGGAAAATGGACCAAATTGATAAGGATAGAAATCATAAAATATTTTTTTTCTGACAAAATTTTAAGAATCTGTTTTTAATCCTACCTTTCCAAGAAATGAGGATGATAACTGGAGGTTAGAGAAGAGCTCATCCTTCTCTAGGGATCTGAGACCAGTGATTGATATCAAATTCTACTTCAAACTCTCATTATTTGTGTAACTCTGGCCAAGACATTTAACCTCTAAACCTCAATTTTCTCATCTGTAAAATGTAGAATAATAATAATATCTATCATATAAGATTGTTGTGAGGATCAAATGAATTTCTTCTGTAAAAAGATTTCAAACCTTAAATCAATTTATTAATACCAGCTATACCCATCACCATACTGATAACTCAAACCTCAGATATTCAACTCCTTCCTACCTCTCTCAGTATCCCTCTCTCACCTGTTTGGAGGATTGATGAAGCACTAAAATCCTGCCAAAGTTTTCCATTATAGAGGGAAGCATCCAGATATTTCAGCTCTCCACTTTTCACCAGCAGCTTTGCTTGGTTTCAACTTCATGAAACATGATACCTCAGGGACAGAGCATCCTCTGGTATTTCCTCCCTTTTTTCAGTTTCACTTTGTGTATTATTTCCCCCTCCAATAGATTTCAGCTCCTTGGGTGCAAGGACTGTTTTTTTGTTTCTTATTTGGATTAGTATTTGACAAGTTCCTGGCACATAGTAAGTGCTACATAAATGGTTATTGTGATGATAATAGAACTAACATTTCTATAGTTATCTGAATTTTGCAAAGAATATTACACATGTTACTACATGTAATCCTTACAAATCCCTTTGTTGAAGGCACCCCAATTATGGTTCCCATTTTATTGATGAAGAAACTGAGGCATAGAATGGTTAAGTGACTTCCCAGAATGACATAGATGGGAAATGTTAGCAATAGGATTCCAAGCCCTTTCTTCCTAATAGCATATTTGATGATCTAGCCACTACATCATAATAGCAATGACAATGATACATCACCGCTTCATCCTCTGATTTCTGAGCAATGCAGAGAGGCTGACCTGCAGAAAGCTGACCTTCAAAAGTCTCCTTTTAGGGGATGAGTCAAAACAAGCACTGTGACTCTCCTCGGCTGAGTTGAGCTCACCACAGAAACAAGCTCTCTGGAATTGGAGTCCTTCATGCATTTATATTGGCTTAATAATCAGGATGACTAAGGGAGATGAGAGGCACATTGGAGCCCCGTAGTGTGAACTCCAAGGAAAGGAGGAATTACTGTGGCCTGAGAAGGACACAGGGGGTGTGATGGAATGAGAGAAAGCAGTGGGGTATTTTTGATCCCTCTCTCCTCTTCCCTTTCCATTTCTCTTTTCACTCCCTTGCCTTCTTACATTGGTGGATGTCACTGTTAAGGATAGATTCTCTTCCTGGTTACCTCAGCCCATACTAGTCAAGTAATGTCTGTAATGTTTGTTCAAGAAGAGGAAAACCCCTCCCAATCGCTTCTTTGCTTCTCTGAATTTGATCCCTTCCTTAGAAATATTTGAGGATCCCGAGCTGGGAAGGGCCATATGCAGGATGGGGCCCAGCCCCCTCATTTTATATTGGATACCAAGCTTCACAGAAGGGAAGCGACTCCCATTAGGTTCTGCTGGTAGGAAGAATCACAGATGAAATTTGAACGTAGATCTTCTGGCAAAAAATCAAGTGCTGTTTGCTCTACTCTTTGGTATATTCCACTGATTGGCATGATAGAATGTGATTAGTATCATTGGACTCACATTGGACGAGTAGCAGAGAACATGGAGAAAATCCAGCTTTGAAATTAGGGGTTCCTGGATTCAGATTCTTGAATAACTCTTTCTGATGTGACTTTGGGTAAATCACAACTAATCTGGGACTTACCTGTTTCCTTATGTTTTGGAAGGGATGATTAGATTCATTAAATTATTCATTAAATTCATCTAATGATCTAAAATCCTGTCTAGCTCTCCAGCTATCATTCTGTGTTCCCATGATGCAGAGAAGGGAAGGGATTTTCCCAAGATCACAGAGATTTCCCAAGATCAAACTGGGTTTTGAATCAAAACTTTCTTTCTCCAAATTCAGTACTAGTCAAGGTATAGTTCAAGCAGGATTTTCTATCACTTGACATCTTCAAAAAAAACTGGTCTATATGACCATTTGTCTGAGATAAAGCAGAGAGGGTTCCTTTGGGAGAGTCCGTATTTCTGAAGTTCTGTATTTCTATTTTACTCAGCTTGATGGCTGTGGGCCATCCTGGGTGGTCTGGGTGTTGATGGTAGTCATCCAGAAATCAGGGACTTATAGGCACATCCTGGTCTTGTTCCACAAGGATGCTGGAATTTTCACCAGCTCCCATTATTTTTTCCATGAGTTAACCCACTGCATTTTAGGTGGTGCAGTAAAAGCACTCTGGAAAGGGTGTGATCATGGGTAATTCCCTTAAATTTTCTGTACCTCAGTTTTTCAATCTGTGAAATGAAGGAAATGGATGAGATGCCCTGTTAGGTCACTTCAGGGTCTAAATCCATGATCCTATAAAGGTACAGTCTGAGCCTTGAAAAAGACAGCAATTCCAGGCATAGTTAAGCCCTGCAGATAATAAAATCTCTCTTGCCATCCTTCCTTTTTCTGTATCCCTAGGGTTTTGATGTAAAAGAGTTTCACTACAGTCTATGTGCTAACTTATCTCTTCTCTCATTTTATTCTTTTAATGTTTGGTGGAGGGCATTTCTCCAAGTAGAAATAAGTTTCCTTGGCTTTATAGCACAGTTATGTTAGAAATTATTAAAGGAGATAACCAGTATATTGCATTTTAATCTAATTATATAAATCATTTAAAATATTTATAAGGGCCATTTCCAGTCTTTGTTCCAAAGCAGGGCTTTTATGGGCTGGGCATGTAGTATTAACACAGGCTGTGGCTCTGGGAGGGACATCAAAAGCTGTCTCTCTGCTCCTGTGAAGAATGGCTCCCCAAATAAAGGGAACGCTATCAATTGACACTTTAATAGTCTTAAAACTGTGCGTGCTTAACCTCCTGCCAAAAGAGTTTGGAAGGAGAGGGGGAGACAGCACAGAAGCTTGGGAAGCAGTCGCTTTGGAAGCTTCCATAGCAACAAGTAAGGAATCCAAAAGACCTTTCCATATTAGGTACCAAGCAGTACCAGACAATGAAAATAGCTCACAGGAAAAAAAAGGATCTAACTTCAGCCGAAAACTCCAAGGAACTCATTTGCAAATGGGCAGTTTCTACCTCCCAGACTCCTCTTCTCCACCTGCCAAGTGGACATCGAGGAAATTGGGTGTGGAATTTTTTTTTTCAGCTCAGTCCCTGACAAGAACATTTAAACCCTGTGCTGGGAATTTGTACAAGAGCCTTTTTTCTGCCCTCCCCCCTGAAATTCCCTCACCCTCATTTCCTTCCATCCTTAGTCTCAGCTGTCTCCATCTCACTTCTCCATCTGTTAGTGAAACATATGGGTAAGGGGGCAGAGTGGAGTCGGAGTACGATGAAATATTTAATATTTCAGAAGCGTGTGCACAGAGAAGACGTGTAAGATGTCTTCAGCAAAATCTGAGTACTAGGAACCGAGTCCACCTTAGAATTTGTGAGCAGCGGAGAGAAATAGCAATGGCTGACATTTGGATCCTCCGGAAGGTTTTGGATCTATCCAGCATTCTCCATTCTTTATCTCACACCTTAGGCTTTGAGGGAAACTCATCTATTAAGTTTGGAAGGATTTAGTTCTACTTTTCTCAGCCGATGTCGGTTTTAACTTGATAGACTTGTTGGGAAATGCTTATGGGGATAAGTCTGGCCAATACCAATTTAAGGCAAATATGAATTCTCCACCTGGTAGGGGTTGGTCTAGATAATCCCTGAGGTTTTTTAAAAATTGTGCTAATCTCAGATTGTATATTTCTAAGAAAGTTTAGGGTTATGGAGTCACCAAGTTAGTTCATGGACCCAGTGTCTTACCCCACATAGATACTCAGTAACTAAATCTTGTTTCTACTTCTACAGTAGCTCACAAATCCACCTTCTCACTTAGAGCCAATACTCCTTTCCAGTTCAAGGCTTCATCATCCTTCACATGGACTAAAGCAAAAGTCTTCAAAATGGTCTCCCTAAATTCAACCTCTTTCTTTTTTTGATCCATATCTACATGACCCAAATTGAGCTTCCTTCAATGCAAAATCTAAACATGGTATTCTCCCACTCTCTAAATTCTAGTAGCTTCTTATTACTTCAAGGGTCAAATATATATATTCAAATAAATATACATATATGTATGTATACTATACATCTATACACACATACATACTTTTTTCACTTAAAACCCTTCACAGCCCAGCCTCAGTTTACCTTCTCAATTTTATTACCCATTAGTCCCAACTGTGAAGCACTATGATCTAGCTTCTTACATTTAGTCATTCATGCTACTCAACTCCTGTTTCCATTCCCTTGTATCGACAATCTGCCAGGCCTGGAATGGATTCTTCCTTAACTCTGGCTCTTAAGCTTTAGTTTCCTCCCAGTCTTAGCTCAAGGATGACAAAATTTTTGATGATTTCTCTGGCTATTAATACCTCCTTTCTGAGAGGTCCTGATACTTATTGTATATGTATACCCATTTGTTGTTGCCCTTCTTGAGGGCAGGTACCATTTCACTGTATCTCCAGCACTAGTGAAAGCATGTCGTAAAATGTTTATTGATTTAGTTGTTTTCTCTATTAACAACTTACTTATTGTCTCACATACTGGACAATCCATTTTCAGAATTCGTGACTTTCACCGACTGTCTCCATGCCTAGAATATTCTCCATCTTTACCTCCACTTCTTGACATTTGAGTCTTTTTTCAAAGATTCAGCTCAAACGGCACCTCACATAGGAGGCCTTTCTGGTATCCCTAGCTGCTAGAATCTTCCCTTTAAAATGAACCTTTCTTTTATGTAATATCTTGTATGTACCCAGTTATTTACATATCATTGTCCCTAAATGATACAGAAGCTAGAGTATTGGGCATGGAATTAGGAAGACGAGTTCAAATATAACCTCAGACACTGACTTTGTGATTCTGGACAAATTGCTTAGTTTCTGTTTGTCTCAGTTTCCTCATCTGTTAAAAATGGGGATAATAATAGCACTGATCTCCCAGGGTTATTGTCAAGATCAGATGAGATAATTTTATAAAGACTTTTGCACAGTGCCTAGCACTTAATGAATGCTAGATAAATGTATACTTTTACAACTTCTCTTCCTCCTCCTCCTTCTCCTCCTCCTTTTCTTCCTTCTCCTCCTATTACTACCATTACTCCCAAACCTATTTCTATTCCTACCATTTCTATCAGAGTACAAGTTCCATAAAATGAGGATCATGATTTTGCCTTTCTTTGCATTTCCACTGCATAGCAGAATACCTGGCACATAGTAAGTACTGAATGAATGTTTGTTGATAGATAAGCCTGTTTCCCGATATATTATATTCTTAGTTCACTGGAGTAGAAAATAAGACAGTATTCTGGCAATTTGAATCTACTTTCTTCTTCCTTGGATTCCCTTAAAGATCAACTCTTGTGGCACCTCAAGCCTTTCCTGATTCTTCTAACTGGTACATCTTCCCCCTTCAAAAGATTTAGCACTCACTCGTCTGCATGAGCGTTGCATCCCACTTTCCTTCCCCAGAACATAAGCTTCCTCAAAGACAGGAATAGCTTAATTTTTACTTTTGCATCCCCAATACCCACAACAGTACCTTGCACATATTTGACACCTGATGAATATACTTAGCATGGTGTCTGGCACAAGGAAAGTGACTGGTAAATACTTGTTGGTTGATTGTTTTATTATGAAGTTCTTACAACTAGTGGGATTTGAAAATGGAACAGGTAGTGAACTCCCCGATTATTTATTCAAGATTTTATAGAGATGATTCTTCTATAGCACCATAGTCAGTCAATCTCCTTGGAGGTTCCTCAAAATTTTTGATCATATGATATAACTCTAAATACAACAAGATACTCAAGCCTTCAAGACCTTCTCTTTCATGAGATTGTCACAGATCTTCTCTGACATGAGATTGTCACCTGAAGTTGGTTGCTTTCATTTCTTTCCCACTCAAGATAGGCGGAGGCTTGGCTTGTGTATTGGTACTTTGTTTTATTTCACTCTTCCATCTCGACACTGAGGGTTGTTCAGTCTCATTTTCTTCCATACCTCTAAGCAATGAACACAGATACCAGCTGTCTGTCTGGAAGTATTAACTCTTTCATCTCTCTCTCTCCGGTCCACCTGTGCCCAGATTTCCTTTCCCTTGGCTTTGCCATTCACCCATTTGGCTTCTTGACATGATTATTTAGACTTCTTTTCCCAAGCCTGAATTACTAAATAGTCATATAGATAAGAGAAGATACAGGACTGTGAATTAACCAAAAAACAAAAAAAATGACATATACAAAATTTGGAAATTTTAGACCAGGTCTTACAGATCACATAGTACAATCTCTTAATTTTACTGAAGATGAACTCAGGTCATATGGACCATAAGAATCAGGAAAAAACGACTAGAAATCAGGCATCCTGCACAAGGTTAGAAGGGTTGGGTCTATACTAGAGAATGCTACCAGCATTTCTCTAATTGAAAATAAGTTGAAAACTTTTCTGTCTTCCATCCAGTGCATTATATCTCTCCTGCCAGAGATGCTGTCATATTCCTCTAGACTGTCAGGTTCACTTACTCAGAATCAAACTCAATCTTATTTCCTCCATTATGAAAGTCAGAAGAATCCCTTCATCCTGCCATATAATTAGGACATTTTATGTTATTATTTTCATTTCCCTTGGTACTGCTTTCTCTTTGCACATTCTTATGACTTTCTCGTGTTATAATAACTTACACGTAGCCCTAGACATGGATGCAATGCAACATTTGTGGTTTTAATATGATTCAGTTTGATTTGATTTCTTCTTTTCTCTTCCATTAGATTGTCAGGGATTCAAGGGCAGAGCACAGACTATGTGTTTTAGAAACATCAGATATTATGATGTGAAATGTGTGAAAAGGAGATTAGAAGAGAGAAGGTTAGAACAAAACAGATGGAAGGTTAGAACTGGAAGAGATTGTAGAATATATATGAGACTTGGAAGGGACCATGGAAGAGTATGGCTCAATGAATCCTGTTTTAGGAAAGACATGGTGATGTATAATGGAATTGCCTTGGTTCTTCATTGGAGCATACTCAGACACTACAATTTCATTTTAATCTGAGCCTGTTTATTATTGATTGACCGTATAACTAAAACATAGATACAACCAAAAGATGTTAGCTAGAACTGGAGTCGAATTCTTACCTTGGTAAGTGATTTTCAGTGAGAAAATGCTGACAGAGGAGAGATCTTGGGCTCTTTTTACTTCTCAAAACTGAAATTTTTTCAATCAGGAAAGCAAATTAATTGGGATTAGCTCATTTGTCTCCTACCATTTCCAGATTTCCCATACCAACGTGTAATAAGTCATGTTTACATGATACTTTAAGGATCACAGAATACCTTCTTCATGTCAACTCTGGAACTGAGGCTCATAAAAAGTTCAATGGTTTATTATTTGTTGGCCACAAAGGCTAGAGCATGGCCATGATACAAACCTTCAGCCTTCTTTTCCAGTGCCCCTTCTAATGTGCAGTACTTCTTCCTTTGGCTTTTATATTTAAAATACATATTCAAAATCACAGAATATATGAGCTGAAAGCTATTTTGAAGATCATATAGTGTAACTTATAGCTGAACTTTGCTATCTGTGTGACTTAGGATTTATTATTTACCTTTTCAAAAAAGACCTTCCATTTCTCCTCCACGGAAAGGGTATAGAGAGGTAGCTTTGATAGATTTTAGGATCTCTTCCAGTTCTAAATCTAATCCCAAGAAGTTGAGGAGAGTGAGACATTTGATTCCATGTAAGGAAACACTCCCTAACCACTAGAGCTGTCCCAAAGCTTAAAGGGCTTCCACAGCCTGTATGGCTGCAAGTATTCAGGAATTCTTTTCCATCTCTGAGACTATTATTCTATTACTAAAATCAACATAAGTATTCTAACTCTATGTTTTTTTTTTCCTTTCAGTTATCCTTCCCTCTTGCCTGGTGCTTTAGCACAGGTTATACACTCAATAGGAGATAAATCACAGAGGCACAACTAGAAGGCACTTAAATGTTATCTGGTCCAATCTCCTCATTTTAAAGATGAGAAAACTGAGAATTAGAGGGGCAGATTATTTATAATCATAGGATCATAGCTTTGGATGGGACTATGAAGGGATCCCATTTTACAGCTAAGGAAACTGAGGCTACCAGAGGTTAAGTGATTGGCCTAGGGTCACACAAGTAGTAGGGTAATAGGGGTGGGGTTTGAACCCCTCTGGCATGAGTCAATATATTTTACTCAGTATTACCATCTTTACAAGGAAGGTACTTAAAAAAGACTATTGAATTGAATTCTCAGGGCAGGGAGAAATATAGAGACCATAATTAAATATTTCAAGTATTCAGAGAGCTATCATGGGGAAGAGGAAGTATATTTGTTCTGTGTCATTAGAAAAAATAATAATAATTAGCATTTATATAACGTAAAGGTTTGCAAACTGACATATATACATATGTCTATATCTGTCTATTGATCTATTTATTGTCTGTCTGCCTATCTGTCATCTCTCTCTCTCTCTTTCATCTTATTTGATCTTCACCACTATGAGAGAGGTGTTATCGCCATTCTATAGATAAGGAACTTGAAAATGAGGCAGGTTGCAGCTTTCCCAGAGTCACCACGCTAAGTAAGTGTCGGAGCAGGATGAATTCAGGCTGATTATTGAGGCTGACAGAGGTTAAACAATTTGTCAGTAGTCACACAACTAATAAGTGCCAAAGTTATGATTTGAACTCAGGTCTCAACCCTAGGTTTAGCCCTCTTCCTCAGCTGCTTCCTTTATTTTATAGCTGCTGCAACTAGTAAGACATGTGAAGCCTAATCCTCTGAATCCAAATTCAGATTAGATCTAAATAGATCTTCTGAGGATGATAACCGACATACTCCCTCAACTCCCTCATTTCCCAAAAGCAAAAACTGAAGGGGACAGGGTTCAGCAAAATTTTGGACATAAAATCATGGAGCTCAAAGAAATATTGAAGACAATCTAATTTCTTCTTTTTTCCCTTAATGAGATTTAAAAGTGAAAGGTATTTTAGATATGATTTAAGGCAAATCTATAATTTTACAGAGGAGAAAACTGAGGGTCATGTAGCTAGTAAGAAGCAAGAGGTTATATTTAAACTCTGGTTCTCTATCTTGTCTCCCTTAGAGGATAAATGAGGAGCTAGGGTGGCAAAATAGAAAGAAGCCCAGGCTTGCAGTCAGGAAGACTCATCTTCCTGAATTCAAATCCTACCTCATGCACTTACTAATTTTACTCTCCTGAGCAAGTCACTCAACCCTGTTTGCCTCAGTTTCCTCATCTGTAAAATGAGCTGGAGAAGGAAATGGCAAGTAACTCCAGTATGTCTACCAAGAAAATCCCAAATGATGCTACCGAGTCAACCATGACTGAAACAACTGAATAACAATAAAAAGTGGTAGATTCCTTTGTTGATTACTTACAATTTATCTCGTATCCATTTCTGACTTGTGCATAGTGTTTGTTTGTTTGTTTGTTTGTTTTTACCAATGATTTTGTTTTATATTTTTATCACTTTAAAGCACACTTAATTAAGCAGAGCAGCTACACTATCCTTATCTGGCCATTGAACACAGTGTTTTACATTTTGTCACCGTTATTAAACCACGAACTCCTTAAGTTCAGTGACTAGTTTTGGTTTTCTTTGCATCTTCAGCCCCTAACATAATGACTGACACATAGTAAATAATTAATAAATGCTGATTGACTGACTGACAGATATCAAGTCAAATGCTATTTTTCCTGTGCTCCATATTTTGTCAACACTACAATTCTTCATAAACTCTCAGGGTGGAGGCACCTCCTCAGAATCATTTGGTCCAGCCTATACTTGGCCAAGAATCCCCTTGGTTTTATCCTTGAGTGCTCATCTTGCTCCTGCTTGTGATAGTCAGCGGTAGGGGTGGGGCAGCATTCACTGTCTTCCCAGGGAATCCCTCACCATTTTGAACAACATTCATAATTGGGAAGTTTTTCTTTGAATCAAGCCCCAGTCTACTATTTTCCAGTCTTCCCAGTCCTGCTCTCGGAAGCCAAAGAGAACATGTCTGAGCCCCTCCCATGAGTCTACTGTTCAAGTACTTGAAGACAGTGATCAGGTCCCTTATCTCCCTTATTCATTTAATGGAAAGTCAATGTACTTTCCAGTCACTCAGCATAAATTGGAGCTAACATTAGAACACATTATTTGAGAATCCTTAAAATGAGGACTTCTAATGAGCATTTAGGGTATTGCCTTTTTTCTGTAACAGAGACAAAGTTACAGGAACCTAGTGGAGTCATTTGTCATTTTCATCACCCCTCAAGATGTTCCTCGATAAATATGACTCTAATGAAGCCTCATAGAGCCTTTAGTAAGTCATCCAGGGTGAACGAGGGCTGGGTTTACAGCTGGCTCCTGGGGCAAAGGAGAGCAGAACAGAAGCTAGCTTTTCCCTTTCTTTCTAGTCTTCTTTCTTCTCATCTTTGAGCATTATATCCCTACTAAGGACATCATAGGCAACCTGCCAGGCAGAGCTGAGAGAGGTGAACAGACTCTGAGAATGAAGTAAGTGAGGATGTTTGTTCAGGTGTGTATAATGCATGAGACAAGTATGGAGCTCAAATATTGAATCACAATTCTTCAGGCATCTTTGTACCTAAATCACAGCCCTGTCAAGCCCACATTGGATAAGTACTAATTAATGTTTCCCTGATTCTGTACTGGAGTCTCTATGGTGTGTGTGTGTGTGTGTGTGTGTGTGTGTGTGTGTAAGAGACAGAGATAGAGGCAGAGAGAGACAGAGAAAGAGAGAAAGATGGAGAGAAGGAGAAGGAGAGGGAGATGGAAAGGGGGAGTATTAGAACATAAAAGAGACTGAAAGTATATGAGAGAGAAAGTGTTAGACCAAAGTATAAAGGCAAAGAAGTGAAAGGTTTTAGAAAGGAGGGAAGAGAAGAAGGGAAGATCTGGACAAAGGTAAAGTGAATGTGATAACAGTGGGAGACAGAGCCAAGGCAGAACAAAGATAGCAACTCACCTGAGCTCTCCACAAAATCCCTCCAAACACCTTTAAATAATGCCATAAAATAATTCCTAAAGCATCAGAGCCCACAAAAGGACAGGGTGAAACAATTTTTCAGTCAAAGACAGTTTAGAAGCTTGAGAGGAAAGGTCTGTCATACCAGAGTGATAGTGGAACACAGTCCAGCACAGGTTGCACTAGCATATACCTGGCCCCAGAAAACCACGAGAGAGCCTTGGGAGTTACTGAATCAATAGCTGCAGTGGCTGCTCTCAGTCCATAGATAGTAAGGGGATTTAATAACTGAACAGAGGGGAATTAAAGCAGTCTTTTTCCTGGCACTGAGAGAGGATTCTGTTCCTTTGCCCATGCTCAGATCCTGGTCACCATCTTGGATGGCAGTTTCAGGTCCGGGAAGAACACTAGCTCTGGTGTACAACAGTGGAGAAAGGACCTTCCTCACAGTTCCAGGGAAGAAAAGGATCCTTGTGGTCACTCACAAACCAGAGAACAGTCTGGGAGAATGGTAAATGCACTATTGCTTAGATCATGCAATCTTGGAAGAACTGAAAATTTATAAGTTCCTGATAAAAAAAGAGACCCTAAATATCATTTTCAGGAGATTAAAAAGCTGCCCTGATATTCTAGAACCAGAAGGTAAGATAAAGATGGGGAAAAAAATCACCAATCAATTCCTGAAAGAGATTACAAAATGAAAACCCAGAAATGTGATAGCCAAATTACAGAACCGCCAGGTCAAGGAGAAAATATTGCAAGTAACCAGAAGGAAACAACTCAACTTTGCTGGAGCCATAGACAGGATAACACAAAATTTAGCTGCTTTTACCTTAAAGGAACAGAGGGCTTGGAATATGATATTCCAGAGGGCAGAGGAGCTAGGATTGCAACCAATTATCACCTATCCTATCCAGAAAAATGAATAAAATCAGGGAAAAAATGGATATTCAATTAAATAGAATACTTTCAAGCATTATTGATGAAAAGGCCAGAGCTGAACAGAAAATTTGATTTTCAAATACAACATTTAAGAAAAGCATAAAAAGAGAAACAGGAAAGGAAATCACAAAGGACTAAAGGTTAAATTGTTTACATTCCTACACAGGAAGATGATATTTGTAACCCATAAAAAGTTTCTAATTATTGGGGCAATTAGAAGGAGTGTACATAGACAGAGGGCACAGCTGTGAATTGAATGTAATGGGATAATATAAAAAAAATGAGTGAGAAAAAGAAATGCATTGGGATAAAGGGAAAGGGAGGGTAGAATGGGATAAATTACCTCACATAAAAGAAGAAAAAAATCTTTTCCAGTTGAGGGGGAGATGGGAAAGGTAAAGGAGAGTAAATGAACACTCATCAGAATTGATTTAGCTATTTGCAGCAATACAATGATATGACAACTTTGAAGGACTTATGGAAAATGCTACCCAGGCAAAGAACTGATGAAGTTTGAACACAGAGTAAAGCTTACTTTAAAAAAAAAACTTCCTTTATTTTTCTTGATTTTTTTTTATTTTGGGGGGATGTCAATTTCTTCTTTTGTAACATGACTAATATGCATATATGTTTTGTATGATTACATATGTGTGACCTGTATTGAATTGCTTGCCTTCTTAAAGGGTGATAGGGTAGGGTGGAAGAAAAAAAAATTGGAATTTAAAATTTTAAAAATGAATATCAATGTAGTTGTAAAAACATAAAATAGTAAATAAAATTTTAAAAAAAGTGAGAATAGTGTCAAAGGCAGAGAAAGATGGAAATAGGGAGACAAAGTAAAATATAAAAACAAAGAAAGGTGATATGGGAAGGAAGAGAGAAGATGATAAAAGGAGAGGGAGGAGACACAGAGATACAGAAGAATTGACTAAGTTAGAAAAAAAAAAGATTGCTACACTTCTTAAAAAGGAAATTTAGCTATAACCCCCAAGATGTCTTATGATGTTTCAGCAATCAAAATTTCTTTTTCTTTGGGCAGAGCACTTTCAGGTATTCTATTCCAGGAGAGATGGTATGAATATCTGAATGTTCATTGTGTATAAGAAAGGAATTAGATCGGATGGCTCTCTAATTTCTTGTATGCTTTCTTTTATGGCTATGGAGGCTTCAGCATATCTATTACCATAAGCTCCAGTGTATCTAGGCTTGTTTTTGTGAGGCACATGGGTGGTGTGCTAGCAATAGCTAACATTAGAGGAGAGGAGAATAGGTAGAGACCAGGCTCTCTGGCTCAAAGGTGGTATCCTGGGTAAAAAGCAAAACTGTTTTGATGATTTTCAGTGTGCTGCTGAATATGCTAAAAAGGAAGGTTGTGCTTTGCCAAAGATATCGACTATTAATGGAAGCTCAAATGGAGACTTTAAGTGGCTACTTGTGCTAATCAATGTCCTGATGTCTTCCGTGGTGTCACTGCCCAAGTTGAAGTAAAGGATGTGTTAAAAGTTCCCTAAGTATACCCTTGGCCATGACTGAATCATGGACTACAGTTGCTCTAACAAAAAAAGAACAACAAACGACTTAGCAAGTATTCTTGATTGCATACATTATCCTGAAGGGGATGGAGTCCAGGATACAGCAGGTTTTGGTGAATATATAGTGCCCTTCGCAACCCTAAAGTACATTATGGACTGAAGCAGAAGGCAGATTAACCCTTTGCTCATTCATATTGATACCAAGGCAGGCCTTGGAACTGAAAAAAAATACTGCTAAAGTTATAGAAGTCGCTGATGTGTTTGCATTTTTTGTACAGTGCTTAAATGTTGATTAGATTAAATAGAATTCTCAACTCCCATTATATCCCCAAAATAAACCTCAAGGGCTTTTAATCGCCATTAATAAAGAGAATCCAGGGGATATAGTACGTGTATTTAAGCACATTGTTCCTCCCTAAGTCCCACGGTTCATTTTTCCAGTGACCCAAACTGCTGTGGGAATTATACCTTTTTAGGCTTCTCCTTTTTATCATTATCTAAAAGTGGCTTTTCCTGCCATATTCAGGCACACGCTCATGCGCGCGCGCACACATACACACACATAAACACACACACACACAAATATACTTTAAAAGCATGTTTGCACAAATAACTAAATTGCAGCAAATGTTGTGAATACTTAGATTTCCAGAGGCTTAAAGTGGTAGTCAAGCTTGCTATAAAACCTCTTAATCCTCTTTGCCCCCATAACTTTATCCAGGTCACCTATAAGTAAACATAAGGACTGTGATAATACCAAACCATAATTTTTTTACAACCACAATAAATGTTATTTAAGAATAGGGTAAAAACAAGAGAGACCGAGACAGAAGGAGAGAGGAATAAAATGAGAGACAGAAACAGAGGGAGACACAGAAAGAGAGGAAGAGGAGAGAAACAGAGAGTAAGGAAGGAGAAATGGAGGAATAGAAGGAGAAAGAGAAGAGAAATCATACAAACCGGAATGATCAAAAATAACCATTTGTCAATGTCAGATTCCATCATTGTTCTCCATGTGCATCTTCTGGATGAGAGAGGTGGGCTCAAGTTATTAGACAAATGTGAATAATTTATGAGAAAATTACCTTCAGAAAATGAAGCTAATACTTTTTCATTATCTCACCAAGCTGGAGACTCATCACCTGATCAAGTCAGAGTGGTGATATTAAGTCAAATCTGGTAAGACATTTAGCTATCATCATCCCTTCCATTGGGTCCCCTCCCATTGAAAATGTGGGGTTTTTTGGGGGGGAGGTATGTGGAAGATGTTGGAGGTCAGGGGCAATATTCAACTTCCACCCAGCCCAGGGGAAGCTATTTCTCTCTCTTTCTTGGACATGTGGAAATTGACCAACAATTCTGATTAGGAGAACCCATAAAAGAGAACAGGAAGCAGACTGTGCGTGTAATTGTACCCGTGGGGATGTACAACTTTGTATACTGTCAGCAGAAAAAAGAGTTAGGAACTAAGTACAAAATTATTCCCCTAGGATGGGGGTGGGCGTGGGGAAAGAATTGGAAAATAATTTAGGGGGATGGGTGGGGCAAAGGAAGGGATTGGAGATATTTAGCTTATGGAATTTAAAAACTTATCTTTAGCTAGAGGATGAATTCTGACCATCAGCACCCTTCTTTCTCTCTTTCTTTCCCAACCTTCAAAGCACTTTGTAGGGAAGGTGAATCACCATCAACCAATAGATATTGAACATCTAAAACTAATAATATAGCAGTTTGTCTAATAAATATGTGAGCTGAGTGAACTACAAGATCACTGTATCAACAGTATGGAGTGGTAGCCAAAAACCAATGGGACTGAGCTGGGTTAAAAGAGTTTGAGCTTCCCAGAATAAGGAGACAATAGTCCTTTTGTACTTTATCACTATCAGACAACATCTGGAATATTATATCCTCGTATGTGACACATCCTTCCTATCACTGGAAGGGTGGATATAGTGCCTGAGAGAGCACAGATTCCTTCATTTCTTGGGAGATTAAATAAAAAGACCTCAAAGCTTCTTTCATTTGTACAGTTATTATCAGAGAAATAGTGAACACTGTGGTCAACCCCTGTGGTGGAATTGATTTAGCATTGAAACAATAGTTTATAGTGGAGACCCTACTAGTGGTGCTGTCATTGTACTGGTACACACATGGCTGAATTATCCAGTATATTTAAGAAGGAGGAAGATTATTTTACAATTCTGGTGAACTAGGAGTCTGGTCCATTTTGTGCCTTTTGTTGTCTTGGATTTTCACAGAGTGAGAGTAAGACAGGGTTATGATTCTTTAACTTCTGGAATAAGAGGATACTTTTGCAATGACTGGATTTATTGAGAAAAATATCAATATGACAATATTTCTGCATCTAGAAGGTAGATAGGTAGGAGTATTTGGTGGGGCTCCTTTTTGGATATTAAAAGTCATGAAACAACCTTTATATCACTCCCATGTTTCAAGAGGTTAGTATTCTGGTAAGAGTAGTTGTGTGATGACAAGACCTAGATAGAACTTCATATTTATTTTAGACACTATACTTATCTTAAGAGTTTTCTTATTCTGAGTAGGGTAGTTTTGAGGCATCCAGATAGAATAGTTTTGCTGGCAAGGGTTAGAAAGTAATCTTCCTTTCCTTACCACATTAGTAAGCTTAATGCATGCAGCTCTTAGGCTTTCAAGGCCATATATATTCAGATATTTCACATTGGTTCAACAAAGACAATGAATTCATGGCACAGTGATTGTACCTCCGGCTTCATGCCCTTCATAAATATAATTCTGGAGTGGAAACAGGGCCATTAACCCATACATAAAGAGTCTTAAGGTGGATATTGACTTAGACTAGAACTTTAGACATGTTAAACATAATCTATGTTCAGTGTTTTTTTCTTTATTTTAAAAACATTATCCAATGGCATTTAAATCTGGATTGGTCCTCAGGAGTGTTGTAGGTTCGCAGCCACATGGGAAAGTGGGAAGTGTATTTGATACCTCTCCGAAAGAAGGACACTACCAATCTTTGAGCAGCAAAGGAAACCAATGCTGATCTCCATTGGGCAAAATCAATTAGCTTCATATCTTTCTATTCGAATTTAATTTAATAAGCATTTACCAAGGGCCCACTATGCAGCAGATACTGTGTTAGACAATATATGCAAAGATCAGAACAAAGTAGTCTCAGAGAAATATGTGCAAAGCTAAGTCAATAAAAAATCTCTACAAAATAAATGCAAAGTCTTAGGATGGGGAGAAAGAGCACAGTGTTAAGGTGAGGAAGAAGGGCTGACAATTTGGGGGATGAGTAAAGGCCTTAAATAGAATGTAGAATAGTTAGTTAGCCCTTTTGATGGGAGAGATTAAGAGGGATTTTCAGGGCTTGGGTAGCTCTCTTCCTAGAATAAGAGATGTTGCCTCTTATGGAGCAATTGACAGGGTTTATGGCCACATGGAGGTACTCTGCCAGAAGTGATGTGCAGGAATAATCATGTTGAGCCTGTAATGGAGTTGTGGGAGGAAGGAGGTACACAACACATTAATTTGTTTCACCAACTGAAATACATGGTGGATTAGGGAGGGAAAAGGTTTTAGGTGGGGCTAAGTGAGGATTCAAATTATACTTCTCAGGGCATCCTATGTATAATTATTGGGTGGTTTTAGTTGATATAACCACATAATCAAAAAAAGTACTTAAAGTCAATAAGAGAGATACAGAATCAAGAGCAGAAAGACTATATCAAGTTATTGGAGTGTCAATAGATTAAGTCATTAGAAAGTTCATGAATATAAAAAACAGTCCAGGTTTGAAGACCCCCCTCCCCCAAAGGGTGGTTGTATTTTTCCCCCACTTAATAGCATTTTATTTTTGTTCTACTTACTTGTAAAGATAGTTTTCAAAATTCACTTTTTTCTTTTTTTGATTAATTAATTTAATATTTCTCCAGCTACATTCATTTTTTTTACATTTGTTTTTAAGATTTTACGATTTTTCTATGTTTTTTCCCTTGTCTCTATCCACGATAAAGGAACCATTTGTGAAGCTATGCAAAACATTTCCATAAAAATCAAATTGTGAAAGAAAATATCGATCTCCCATCCTAAAGAAAATAAAAACACTGAAGAAAAATTAAGTTAAAAATAAAGAAAGTGATAGAGAGAGAAATAAAGAATGCTTTGATTTGTATTCAGACACAGTCAATATTTTTTTGGGGTATGGATAGGATTTTTCATCATAAATACTTTAGCATAGGTGTGAATGATTATATTACTGAGAATAACAAAGTCATTTACAGCTAGTCATCCCAGAACATTATTACTTTTTATATAGTATATTTCACTTTATTCATGGAGAATTTCCAGTTTTTTTTTTTTGAGATCATCCTGCTCATTATTTCCCAGAGAACAATAATATTCCATCACAGAAACTTACTTTGACAATCTTTTTAAAATTTTTTTTAACAATTACTATTGTTAATTGTATTTCCCCCATTTATTCTCTCTCTCCTTTCACCTTGTCCCTCCTCAAAAGTTCACTTTTGTAAGATTTGGTGTTCCAAATTTTTCTCTCCCCCATCTGATCACGACAGCACACAATCTGATTTGTTACATATGAACAGTTATGATAAACACATTTCCATATTATTCATGTCATGAAAGGAGAATCAAAACAAAAGAGAAAAAACATCAGAAAGAAAAAAAAAACAAAAAAGTGAAAATTGCATGCTTTTATTTGCATTCAGACTCTGTGGTTCTTTCTTTGGATGTGAATAGCATTTTCCAGCATGAGTCTTTTGGAATTGCCCAAGGTCATGGTATTGCTGAGAAGAGCTAAGTCTATTATAATTGATCATACTATAAGGTTGCTGTTACTATGTACAATGGTCTCCTGCTTCTGCTCACTTCACTCAGCATCAATTCATGTAAGTCTTTCCAGGTTTTTCTGGAATCTGCCTGCTCATCATTTCTTATAGAACAATGGTATTACATTACATTTATATGCCACAATTTGTTCAGCAATTCCCCAATACCCCCAATTGAGGGTATCCCCTTAATTTCCAATTTTTGGTCACCTTAAAGAGAGCTGCTATAAATGTTTTTGCAATATGAGTCCTTTTCCATTTGTAATATGGGACACAGACTTAATAGTGGTATTGTTGGATCAAACTCAAAGGGTAAACGCAGTTTGAATGTCCTTTGGGTATAGTTCCAAATTACTCTCCAGAATAGTTTGATCAGTTCACAACTCCAACGGCAATTTTTGTGTTCCAATCTTCTCCAACATTTACCATTCTTCTTTTCTGTCACATTAACTAATCTGATAGATGTGAATTGATACCTCAGAATTGTTTTAATTTCTATTTCTCTGATTAATAGTAATTTAGAGCATTTTTATGATTATAGATAGCTTTAATTTCTTCATCTGAAAACTGCTTGTTCATATCCTTTGGTCATTTATCATTTGGGAAATGACTTGTATTCTTATAAGTTTGACTCATTTCTCTATATATTTCAGAAATGAGGCCTTTATCAGAAATATTGGATATGAAAATTGTTTCCTAGCTTTCCATCTTTCCTTCTGATCTTGGTTGCATTGGTTTTATTTGTGTAAAAACTGTTTAATTTAATGTAATAAAAGTTTTCTATTTTGTATTTTAAAATGTTATTTATTTCTTGTTTGGTCATAAATTCTTCCCTTTTCCATAGATCTGATAGGTAAACTATACATTGCTCTCCTAATTTGCTTGTGGTGTTACAAAGTGTGGTTATATTGAACTCAATACAGTCTTCTAGTATGGTACTTCTATTATTTAGCCCAGCAACAGCCAGTGGGTCTAGCTAATAGGAGCCCTATGGAGGCAAGGTGACCCATAGAGGAAGGGAGTAAATCAGAATGAGGCAATTCAGTGTCATTGTCTTCCACATAGTGGGGACTATAATGAACTCACCTCAGTGATTGTCTATTAACAGTCAAACAAGGTATGCTATTCCATCTATCAAGATAAAAGTAAACTGCCCTAGATTAAATGGTTACCATAAATGGATAAGTTCCGATTGGGTAGCACTCAGACCATATAATTGTAGGATTTTGTGTGTGTGTGTGTGTGTGTGTGTGTGTGTGAAGGCAGGGATGGGGTTGCATCAACCTGGTTCAATGGAGTAATGTTAGGGTTGTATTGAGTCAATCTACTTTTCACTTGTAGTTAGTCATCTCTGGAACAAATTCAGCATGATATTTAGGTATTTTATCTCATTAGCATTCAGTTCCTATAAAGCTCAAGAGTCCACCCTGATCAGTAAGGGAATGCTGAGATGGCAATAACCTATCCAACTGAGGCTTTCTGTAGTCAAAGACAAATTATTTCATGGAGCAGCTGTGTTCTAGCACAGTAGGCTTGAAATCAGATTTAGGCAAAGTGAATTTTGCTTTCCCCTTAGCTTGCTTCATAGAATTATTTATATGTTCTCTGAATTCTCCTAGCAGTTACAGGCTAGTTCCCAGTGGACTGAGTCATGTGGCGGTAAAGGAAAGAATACTGAACTTGGAATCCAAGTCTCAGTTCTACCCCCTGTGAGATGTATGATCTAAAGAAAGTTAATTGCTCTCTCAGGCTTTCACTTTTCTCCTTTCTAAAATGGAAGAGGTTGAACTAGTCTCACGGTATTCTGGCCTGGTTCAATCATATGTGTAGCAATACAGTCAGTTATGAATGACCTAATACAACATATCTCAGAAGACATACAAGATAAAGCATGATGAAGGGCTCTGTGTTCAGGTGAACATCATTTGTGCCAGGAAGTGGTAACAATTAAAACAGAGAAAAAATAAAGATGGTGGGACTATGAGAACCATCATAAAGATTCAAAAACTTTTCACATAAAATAAGAAGCCCCCATATTTGGCTTTGTCTTATAGGCAGAAGTAAGAGAAATTAGTGGAAGTTACAAAAAAGCGTAGAGGGTTGAGATAAAGAAAAAAAAACTTCTTAAGAATGAGAGTTGTACAAACATTAAAGGGTCTACCTTGTGTGGTAATGGGGTCTCTTATTGGATGTCTTCCAGAAAATCCTGGGTTATCATTTCTCTAGATAATATAGGGAGGATTCTTTTTCAGGTATGCATTTGACAATATGGCCTCTGAAGTCCTCTACAAATGCAATCAGGAGTTTTTTTTTTTTAATTTTAATTTTTTTTTTAATGAAGGAACACAGTAAGATGAAGACAAAATCAAATCACATTGGATTTATAGTATGTTCTAAATCTGAGATTATGCTTGTTTTAAAACTCCAGAACTTTTGTCCTCCCTCTAAAGCATAGAAACATTTCCCATGACTCCACATTAAAAAGTCTGCCATGAAGGGACACTGTATGGTCATCTGATTGGGTTATGACAACCGTCACCAATTTTCCAACCAAAAAAGGTATTTTTTTTTTCTTTTGAATTAAGGAACAGGTGTGATTTTGCATCTTGTTTGTTACTGTGAAGTAGCTGTCAGTACAAATGAGAGAAAACCTTGTCTATTGGGAAGAGGGAGACTGAGACTGTATTGAGAACTGGGAAATCTAGCTTCTAATGCTGGAACTATTACTTACTGTCTACTTCTCTGTTTCTCTCTTTTTTTTTTTCCTTTATAAAATAGAAGAGACATTGAACTAGATGAGTACTAAACGCTTCAATCTCTAAAATTCTATGATTCTATGATCTTATGAGAGGTTATTTTTTTAACTTTTTCTTTGGTTGATATGCTTAGAGAGTCCAAAAGAAGATATATGTCAGAACTAGATGATGTCCTTTGTTGGGATTTATTTATTTATTTATTTATTTTGATAAAGGGAAGTAGAGAAAAAGGTCACCAGCTTCATTAGCTATGTCCAGGTCTTTTAAGCTTTCTTTTTCTGTTGATTTGCACAACAACCAGGAACCTTTAGGTTTTGAAAACAATTTCTGCAGGACGATTTGAATAGGCTAATGATCCTAGGGCATGATAGAATTAAAATGGAATTTGAGATTATTATTTAGAGAGTTTAGATTAAGATTTTAGTTATTGCAGAGGAAAGAGCCATTCAAGAGTGACTTGGCACAGGTGACTGAAGCCTGCAAATCCAAAGAGCTAAAAAGAAACTGTTGATATAATCTAAACAGGAAGAACCCTCCTCCTATGGTGAAGAAATCTCATCATGACCAAATATCTGTAAGCAGCAATAGCAGTTTGGGAGACATGGCTTGATCAATTCCCAACTTTACCAATAATGCATTATTGTCCTGGTTTTTCCCACATCCCCTCCAATATTTATCATTTTCTGTTTTTGTCACATTAGCCAATCTGATAGGTGTCTAGTGGAACCTCAGTGTTGTTTTAATTTGTACTTTTCTAATCAATAGTGATTTAGAACATTTTTTTTCATATGACTAGAGATAGTTTTGATTTCTTTGTCTAAAAACTGCCTGTTCATATGCTTTGACCATTTATCAATTGGGGAATGACTTCTTTTCTTAAAATTTGGCTCATTTCTCTATATATCTGAGAAATGCGGCCTTTATTATTGATACTTATTACAGAATTCCCCCCTACTTTTCTGCTTTCTCTTTACATTTGCATTGACCTTGTGTAAAGGGCAGGAACTCAGTATGATTGTAGAACTATACTAACTACATATAAACTAGAGAATCATTATCTTAATTCCACTGAGTTAACACCCTGTTGTAAGATTAAGTCAATCATATTGAGTTCCTGCCCTTTACAACTTTGTCATTGCAAAACCTTTTTAATTTTATGTAGTCAAAATGATCAATTTTACAGTTTTTGCAATACTCTGTATTTTTTGTTTGGTCATAAATCCTTCCCTCATCCAAAGATCTAACAGATACACTATTCCTTGCTCTCCGAACTTGCTTATGGTTTAACTCTTCATGGATAAATATGTATGTGTTTTGATTGTACCTTAGTATATGGTGTGAGATGTTGGTCTATATCTAGTTTTTTGCCATATTGTTTTCTAATTTCCCCCGAAGTCTTTGTTAAATCATGAGTCTTTGTTCCCAAAACTTGGATTTTGAAGTTTATCATATACTAAATTACTATGGTCCTTTACTATAGAGTATTTTATAACTAATCTATTCTACTAACAAAAAAAAAACTCTTTCTTAACTAGTACCAGATTGTTTTGATAATTACTACTTTTTAATGCAGTTTGAGTTCTGGTATGGCTTAACTAACCTATCTACACATTTGTTTCATTGCTATCCTGGATCTTTTGTTCTCCCAGGTGAATTTTATTATTATATTTTCCAGTTTTATAAAATAATTTTTGATAGTGTGATCGATATAGTGATGAATAAACAGAGTAATTTAGACTAAATTGTCTTTCTTTTTAATTGACTTGACTTGAACAATTTTTTTAGATCTGATTTTATTTGCATGAAAAGTGTTTTGTAGCTGTTTTCATATAATTATTGGGTTCATCTTGGCAGGAAAACTGCCTAGTATTTTATATTGCAGATAGTTATTTTAAATGAAATTTCTCTTTTTATCTCTTGCTTCTGGACATCGTTAGTAATATAGAAAGGCTGATTATTTATGTGGATTTATTTTGTATCCTGTATTTTGCTAAGGCTATTAATAATTTGGAGTACTTTTAAAAGTTGTTCTCTAGCATTCTCTAGAGTAAATGTAAAATCATATTATCTGCAAAGACTAATGGTTTTGTTTCCTCATTGCCTATTCTAATTTTAATGGTGTTTTATGACCATGTTATGAATCATAGATCACAAAAAGTTTGAAGAATAAAATCTTGTGAGTGACTCATAGAATAATACAAAGATGGATGGCAAATAGATGAAAATAATTACAGGCTCTTTCCAATGAGGCATTACATTTAGGAAGGAACATAAAGGACATATAAATGAGATATTTAGATAGAAAAAGGGTGGTCTGGCTAGGAAGTAATAGCTAGCATTTATATAACACTTTGAGCTTTATATACTGCACTTTGCATATATTACCTCATTTGATCTTCGAAATAACCCTGTGAGCTAGAAGGTATTATTATGACCATTTTACAGATGCAGAAATTGAGTTCCAAAGATATTAAAACAATTTGTCCAGTGTCACAGGCGGTAGTGTCAGAGGCAGAATTCCATTTCCTGATTCTAATTTTGTTGAGTCATTTTCAGTTATGCTCAACTCTTCACGACTCATTTTGGGTTTTATTTGATAAGATACTACAGTGATTTGCCATTTCCTTCTCCAGTTGATTTTATAGATGAGGAGCTGAGGCAAATAAGGTTAAGTGACTTGATAAGGTCACACAGGTAGTAAATGTCTGAGGCTGGATTCAGACATACTGAAGAGAAGTCTTCAGACCAGAACTGGCATATCTTCTATGCCAAATTTTAACACCAACACTACTCATTACAACTTAGTATACACAGTGATCCAAAGAAAGTATACAGCACATGTGTGATAATGAAAGGAGCCTTTATAGAAGGAAATGTACTAGAGTTGTACCAGAGAAGTTATGAGTGGATTGTGATCTACACTGAAAATTACCCACATTAATGAAATCATGGATCCATTGAAATTTTATATTTATCTAAGCATGCACTAACACTCTGCCCTTTAATAACATTTAGTCACCCACTGATCGATCCTATCTTGATCTTACTGGCAGGAAGAAGTCAAGATATATACTTGTGAGAAATCCAGAACAGATTACCCCTTTGCCAAGCCTGCCAAACAAACTATCCTGGCCCTGCAGGCTACAGCTGTTCACAAGAGCCCAACTATAGTTGCTGCAGCTTTTTTCATTAGATTCATGAGTACTTACCTTCGATGTATATATCTCCTTCATGATTAACTGAGTCAGGAGATAGCCAACATCGCTCTTGGCTTAGAAGGTTAGCAGGGTATCAGTGGGAAGCGCACTGGCCTTTTAATGAAAAGTCCTGATTCTTAGTCTCAGCTTTGCTATGAATTTACCATATGACATTAGGCAAGTGACTTGATCTTTTGGCAGCTCAGTCTTCACATCTGTAAAGTGGAGCTAATAATGTTTGTGATGTATCTCACTAACTGATTCATGATAAATAAAGGAAGTAATAGTCATGAAATCACTTTATAAAAAAATTGCTAGATATTTTTCCTGGCTTCTTGAAAGCTAAGTCCGAATTCCAAAGTTACTGTGGAGTGCAGTAATCTATAACACTCATCTCTATTCTAAAGGTGGATAAGTCTTTATAAAAATTAAATATTACCTGTATGCCTAAAGTTATGTGAATATAAGAATGTAGTTAGCTCTCTCCTCTCTCCTCTCTCCTCTCTCCTCTCTCTCTCTCCTCTCTCTCTCTCTCTCTCTCTCTCTCTCTTTTTCTCTCTCTCTCTCTCTCTTTCTCTCTCTCTCTCTGTCTCTGTCTCTCTCTCTCTCTCTCTCACACACACACACACTTTTTCTCTCATTCTGAATGACAGAGGCATTAGGGGATATTTTATGAGAAGGACTAGTTGTCTGATAGTCACCTCAAAAGGTTAGGGAACTTTCCTTCACCCACAATATCCATGTAACTTCAGTTTATAGTCTGTAATGGATCTGTCACCACTGATTTATCTAAACCTCCTTTGAGTTGACTTATATTTTTAACTGGTGGGCAATTTGGTTCTCAGTTCCTTCGCTGGTGATGCTGTAAAGACCTTCCTAAGTATCAGACCAGTTCAGTAATGATTCCGGTTGCCTTGCTCAAAAGCTGGTGAGTGTCCCACTCTTAAAAGTCTTTGATTGGAGGCTGGATGATGTTTTCAAAATTCTATAGTTAGAATTAAGCTTTGGGCATTTTAAGCATTAGGGTAGGTGATATTCAAGGTCATATTCAAATGAACAATTCTAGAATTTTACAACTCTTACTTGGATTCTAATTCAGGACCATGGCCAGCAAACAACCAGTGGTCTTTATCCTTGCCACAATTCGTTTTCTGGATCAAATTCATCATGTGACATGAATTGTCACTCTTCATCTCTTCAGTCTTCCTCATTCAAATTTTAAACCTGCTACAATAGAAGCTGTTAAGTGATATATTTCTTAAAGCCTCTTTGATCTTTTCCATCACCTTTCTCATTATGAAAGACAATGACCATCACGTTAGTGCCTGCCTGCAAAGATTCTCAAAGCATTTTTAGCAAAAGGGAGGGAGTCTGGCATAATGGCAAGGTCATTGTCTTAGGAATAAAACCAGGGTTTGATTTATATATTTAAGAACAAGAAGGAACTTTAGAGATCACCTAGTTCAAGGTCCTCATTTTGAAGAGGATGAAACAGCACAAGAGTAGCTTGCCAATGGTATGATTTCTAATAAGTAGCCAAGATCCATCAGTATCCAAATCTGATGTAAGTCACAGTGAAATAAGAATTCTAAGACCCAGATTCCCATATCAAATGACATACTGAGTAGCTTTGCAGCCTTGAAATAGTCAGCCACTTCATCCTTCAGACACATAAACATTGCTTTTGTTTTCTTCCGTTCCCTTCTCTGCTTTCCCCAGTTATTGCAGCAAATGGTATAATGCCAGGCCAATGGATTTGGATTTTATCCTATAGACACCGAAGACTTTGGGTGGGGGGAGGGACATGATCAGAGCTATATATTAGGAAGATGTATTAGACAATCTATACAAAGATGGTTTAGAGAGACTGCTCAGAAAATTATTACAGTGTCTCAGGTAGGTGATGATAAGCCTTCATCACTAATCCAGCAGTTCAGTTTTCTCCTTAGTGTTAAACTCTGGAAAGAAGAGGAAAAAATAGCTCAAATTCTCACTTAATATTAAGCAAAAAGCTCTGTGGAAAAGCAGGGTGGAAATAGCTCTGTTAACTAGGCTAGGCAGATCTCTAGAGGACAAGGAAGAAGTTGCCGTGATGGCTACTGATGCTGCTCATCTTTCCTTATGCTATAAAGGAAAAACCTGAAGAGTCTATCAGTCAGCTCACCAAGAAGATACCCCTGTGTTAGCGGAAGGTGAAAAATGGAAGGGAAAAGAATCATGGTATAGAAATGCACTTATTATCACTCAACATCATGAAAAGAATAATAGATATTGGATCAGGATATATAGAGAATAGCGATAATTGTACAACAATTATTTCAGTAATTTTGGCTGTTCCTTCCTCTCTATAAATCCCAATTGCCTCATTTCAAATGTGTAATGCAGGAGTTGGACTAATTGAGTCTTTGAATTCCTTACATCTCTGAAAGTCTAAATTTCATATTCCAACATTAGACTCTAACATTACAGCTATAACATTTGATAGTCAATGCTCTATATTCTAAGGTCCCTTCAAGTTCTAACCTACATTATAAGATCTAACTTTATATGCTCTAAGGTTTCTTCCAACTATAATGTTTTATATTCTAAGATCTCTTCAAGCTCTAACATTTTATATTTTATTTTCTAATACTTTATGTACTAAAGCCCCTTCAAACTCAATCATTCTACAGTTAGTGACAATATTCTATGTTCTGTGAATCTTTCCATCTCTCAAATTTTATAATCTAGTTCTCTGATTTTGATTCTGACTCTTTTATTGACTTAATACCTTACATTTAAAAATATTTTAACATTCATTAAAAAAATGAGTTCCAAATTCTCTTTTCCCCTAGTCCCTTTTCACCCATTGAGAAGGCAAGTATATATAATGATACTCATTATATGTCTGAAGTCATGCAAAACAATATCTTACATTTGGATAACACTTCATACATTTCTAAGTGCATTCCCATAAATTATCTCTTTTCTTATAACACATTTGATAGGTATGATAGGTGATGCTGTTAGCATTTCACAAAAGAGGAAATGGAAATCTAGAGAGGTTTGATTCTAGCCTTAACTAAGGTCACATAGCCTCTCTCTCCTCCAGCTGAAACAAATCTCTCCCTTGAATGATTCTTGTTTGCACTAAGCAATGTATTGCCTAGTAGTTAGAATTTCTCTAAATGTTTCATGTGTTCATTTTGTCTGTCTAATTGGATTGTTAACTCTGGAAGTGCAAAAGACTGATTTTTAAAAAACTTTACCATGGTCCTCAGCACAGTACTAGATACAAAGAAGGCATCCAGGTGAGTACTTATGGGATTGGGAGGAGGAGAGAGAAAAAGATAAGTGAAAATCAGAAAAAAGAAAAAAAAACACAGAAATAAGTAGAAAGAGCTAGAGAGGAAGAGACAAGAAGAAAGAGAGAAGATGAAAGAAGATTATTATTATTATTATTTATTTTATTAAAGCTTTTTATTTACAAAACATATGCATGGGTGATTTTTCAACATTGACCCTTGCAAAATCTTCTGTTCCAAAATTTCCCCTCCTTCCTCCCACCCCTAGATGGGCAGGTAGTTCAATACATGTTAAATATGTTAAGATACATGTGAAATCCTATATATATATATATGTATATATATACACACACAAATATATACATATGTATGTATATATACACACATATACACACACACAGAGTTATCTTGCTGTACAAGAAAAATCAGATCAAGAAGGAAGAAAAAACTGCAAAAGAAAACAAAATGCAAGTAAACAATAACGGGAAGAGTGAGAATGCTATGTTGTGGTCCACATTCAGCTCCCACAGGCCTCTCTCTGGTGTAGATGGCTCTCTTCATCACTGAACAAATGGAACTGGTTTGAGTCATCTCATTGTTGAAGAGAGCCATGGCCATCAGAATTGATCATGGTATAGTCTTGTTGTTGCCATGTATAATGATAAGAGAGACATTTCTATGTGTTAATGTATGTATTTAAGATCTTTCCTTATTTCGTGGAGATGTTGGAATCCCAGGATAATATTTTCCTCACTATATTAACATATCTGTCCCACACCAAATCATTTCAACACCTGGGTTTTTCATTGTGCCCAAATATATAGCGAATCATAGAATATTGGAATTGAAAAACCTCTCTAATTTGAAAGGCTAGAGATAGAAGGAACAGTAGAAGAGAGAATGTTAGAGGTGAGAGAAACTTGAAACATAGAATGTCAGAGCTAGAAGAGACTTTAGAGAATGTTTGAAAATAAAATATTTTTGAAAGTTTGTTTTATTGATACGTTTTGTTTTTATCTATTACCTAGATTTCCCCTTGAATCCAATTCTTTCTGCACTCCCCAGAGTCATCTTTTATAACAAAGCATTTTTTTTAATAAAAAGAGGGAAAAAAGAAAATGCAGCAAAATAAATACATCAAAAAATGACCTTTTCTTCAATGCTCCATGCTATGCAACATTCCCTCCTCCTCTCCTCACTGCAAAAGATTTAGGGGATGTGTCTTCTCATAACTTCTCTTTGGGGATATGTTTGTTCTTTTATAATTTTGCTATATTTGTCAATTATTCTATGCTTGTTTAGAACAGAATATTTAAAGATGGAAGGACTTCAGGACCTAAAATACCAGAGCTGGGAGGGACCTTAGCACATAGGATAAGACAAAATTTTAGGATGTGACCTTGGATATTTTCTATTCCATTGTCTGCCCAAAGCCTAATCCTTGTGCAACCTCCCTTTGAAGACATCATGTGGCCTTCAAATCAAGATCCCCAGTGATGAAGCACTCACTGCCTCTTGAGCAAGGCAAACCAATCTATTATTGAATAGCCCTGCTAGGAAGGTCTTTATAGCATCACTAGAGAGGGTACTGAGAATCAAATAGCCCCAGAGGTTAGAGCTTACAGACATCAAATGTCAGAGCTGAGAGTAGCCTTAGATCATCCAGGTCAACAGCCTCTTTTAAAGATGAGGACACAGAACTGGGGTGTAAGGGCTGCTCTGCTCATCATTAGACTGTATGAACATAATCTACCATCAAGGAAGCAAGTAAGTCAGAAGCTGCAGAAGGGAAAATCCTCCCTTGCTTACCCAATGGAAACAGAGCTACGGCCTTTTAAATAGATTTCATCTTCACTCTGTCTTTTTCTCCCTGGAATGTGAGGTTTTTCTGGCTCCTTGTTCAAATGATATGGTGAGCAGGGTGGCTAAACTCTCCAAAACTAAGGAGCTGATGGGCTTAGAACATTGTATTAAATTCTGGCTCTCAATTTCTTCCTTCCTTCCTTCCTTCCTTCCTTCCTTCCTTCCTTCCTTCCTTCCTTCCTTCCTTCCTTCCTTCCTTCCTTCCTTCCTCCCTTCTTCCCTCCTTTCTTTCCTCCTTCCTTCCCTCCTTCTTTCTCTCCTTCTCTCTCTCTCTCTGTAAATGGAGCTGTCCTTTCAAAATATCTTGTCCATTGGTTTGAATGGATTTTCTTTCTCATTAATTTCCTCTGACTGGGGTGGTGAAACAGATTGTGCTAACAACTGAGCAATAGTGAGGCAAAAATAAACACAAGTGGTCCTTCGTGCCCCTGCTTCTCTGTTGTCTAGAGCAGCCCATCACAGCCTGCATGGCTGACAGACATGGACTCTCCTTCCCACCCAGCCTTCACCCAATTCAGAAAGTGTTCAGGCAGTGCTGCCGCAGGCTATGCCATCTTGGAAAGCTTTGGTTTCCTTCAATCTCTTGCTTCCTGTATGTGATGAAATAGGGCGATAGGACCCCCATTCCAAGTGACAAGACAGGCTGAGAAACAAATTCACAAATCTTTATTGATACCAACTACTTTAGGAAAGTTGTTTAAAGTTTGTGGACCTCAGTTTCCTCATATGTAAAATGCTCCTTCCAAGATCCCTCCAGTTCTTAATCCATGCTCCTATGAGCCTATATTACTGGGCGATAGGGATTCTCCTGTGCAGGACAGGCGATTTCTTATACAGAAATTCCATGGACCAATGGGTCACAACATGGTATACAACACAGCACAGTCTCCACAGTACAGTAAATCTAGTCAGAACCTTGCATTATGAATAAATAGTGGATAAAGTAGCATCAATTTATGGGCTCATGATACATGATAGGATGGGAATACCACCGATCTTCAAGTCATTGGTCTAAGGGTCAAATTCTAGCTTTTGTTGTAAGCTGCCTATATTTGGGACAGATTCCTTCAGGCCTCAGTTTCCTCAAAATGTGACTTTTGAGGTCTCTCATGCCTCTAAATCAATGATCTAGTCTGCTTTCTCTCTCCCATTTTACAGAAAAGGAAACTGAGGTTCAGATGATTACCATGACTTGCCTAAGGTCACACAGATAATAAATATCAGGGTTAAGATGAAATCTCATGTTCTCTGACGTCACATCAGGTGCTCTTTTCCACACCCCAAACATTTTTTATTCTGCTGTATTCTAAGTTCCAGCCATGATTCAGATGCAGAATTCACTATGTCTAGACAGGATATATTTCAGAGCATACACATGAAAAGCTAGCTGTAAACTCTGAAGTGCTACATAAACGTTGGCTATTATGATTGTCCACCATTTATCTTCGTCCAAAGGTATATTCTGAATTCTGTTTGAACTCATCAAACTCTCCTTGCTTCATAAAGTCCAAAGGCTTAAGCTTAAAGACTTAAGATCCGGCTTTGCCACATACTGGCAATGTTTGGTGCATTAGAAAGGGCATTAGTTCAGTTTTAGATTCTGGATTATTAACTATTCTACCATCACTTCACTTATCTGGATCAGCTCAGCTCAAGGGTCAACCAGCAACTGTTGAACAATCAATGGGCAGGAAATCCCATGAGCCTTAGAAATAATACCATCCCTCAGACCACCAGCCCCACTTCCAGCCCAGACCTTGTAACTATCATCCAATGGATCCAACTCCATGAAGAAACCCAACATCACTACCAGCTGTTATTCATGGGGTAGATGTCCCACCCCAGGTGACACATCAAGGTACCTCATAGGCAGCATGTGCAATTAAGCAAACCAGTAGCCCCACTTTGACCCACATCTCCTCTAGACGGTGACTGAGATAATCCAGGATCCTGAGTCCAAGAGCAATGGTTACAATAGGGTTCCATCCTCAGACCATGGGCTCTCCTTCCAGCTTAGGGCTCATACCCATAGCCACAATTCAGGGAATCTTTTTTTCTCTTCTCTACCCTCTTTCATAGAGGTAGCAATTCCCTCCATGTATTCTTTTTGGCTTGGTTCACTTACCCCTGGGATTCCAATTATGATCAAGCTCTTCCTGCCTTCCAGCATAAGATCAAGATCTACCTTTTGGGCATCGGAAGAGGAAGGGTCCATTTTTGGTTTCTCTCCCAAATCTAGAATTGGCAAAGGCTACCAAGACCATTTATTTGTTAGAATTCGTGTAGCCAGCTAAGCCTAAATGAAAATAATAATAGCTCGGGTTTATATCTATCTTTGATCCTCTGATAACCTCTGACCTTTATTGCCCAACCCTAGTCAAACTACAAAACTCCAACTCTTCGTTTCCTCATCTATAAAGTGGGTATGCTAAGAGTTGTAGTAACTTCCCCATGCAGTAGAATCCTGTCTGTAACCTGACTATGTTGCAGAGAAAATGTCATTGGAAGGATTTCTCCATACTACTGAAGTGGTGCTGGTGGAAATCACAAAGTTAGAAGGACCTCACTTGGCTATCTGATCCTGCCTGAGATGTCTGAGAAAGATCCCCCTCTGTCACAAACTCAACAAAAGATCACCCTGGGGACAGCTAGATGGCACAGTGGATAGAGCACCAGTCCTGAAGTCAGGAGGACCTGAGTTCAAATCTGGTCTCAAACACTTAACAAGTAGCTGTGTGATCCTAGGCAAGTCACTTAACCCCAATTGTTTGAGGTTAGCAAAAAAAAAAAAAAAAATCATCCCAGCTGTGACTGAAAATTTCCAAGGGGAAAGGATCCACTGGCTCTAAAGGCAGATCATTCAGATAGGGAAGCACCTTGCAACATGGGAAGGGCATTATTTCTATTCGATCAGGATGGTTGCTAGTGATGCTGAGCACAGGCTTTTATGTGTCTCTTAATGGAGAAACAGCTTTAATTCTGTTGATAAGGTAGAAAGGTCTTTCTCTTTCCTTACTTAATGCACCCTCCCTCTCCTTCTCCCTCTGCCATCTCCTCTGTCTGTCTCTCTTTTCTTCCCTCCATCCTTTTTTCTTTCCCTCCTTCCTTCCCTCTTCTCTCCCTTTCTCTTTTTCCTCTTATACTTCTCTCCCTTCTTTTCTGATTCCCTATCTTTCCCTCTCTTCTCCCTCTCTCCTCTTCCATTTCCCTTTGATTTTTCATTGCCGATACACCCTCACATCTCCCTAGCCACCCAGGGGATGGTGCTGTGGCCTCTCTGGACAAAACCACCAGACGGGGTGAGAGAGTGACCAGGCCTTCTTGCTGCAAAAACCAAACCAGGCCACAAAACCCCCAAAATGTAGAAATAGTGAAAAGCACACAGGCCTCATCAGGAAATGGAGAAATATACATTCAAGGATCTGGCATTGGGAACACAAGCCCCTTCCAGGGGCTGCTGGGGGCACTATTAGATGGATTTAACAAATCCGATGTGCCAAGTCCTCTCCCATATGTGCAAGCTTTGGAATTGCCTTGGGGAGAAAAATCTCCATCTGTTCTACTGGCCTGGTGACCACCAAGCCCCCGGCACTGATGCTCTGGAATGCTCTTCCTCCTGATAGGGAGGGAGGGATGGTCTGGAATGACCTTCAACCGTGTCTCATCAAGACTTAGCTTGGATAACCTCATCCTCTTAACAATTTTCTTGATTATCCCTATAGTTCCATCTCCACTTTCTCAATCACTTTGTGTATATTATGTCTCTACTTATCTGGAGATTTGTCATATTATTTCCCATGAGAGGTAAACTCAAATAAAGAGACCATTTATTTGTGTCCTTGTATCCCTAATACGATGTCAGGAATACAGTAGGCGCTAAATAAAATGCTGTGGATTGTCTTTGTAACTTTATTACCTAACACGTTTACATAAATGGCATCAGTAGCTGGGATTGTAGCACCGAAGGATCTGAGGTCAAGACCCAATTCTATTCCTTATTATCTCTGTGACCTTGGCCATGTCAAGAGATCTCTAAGCCTCGGTTTCCTCTCCTTGCACTAAATGGCTTCTGAATTCCTTCCAGCTACAGATATTTGACGTTGTGATTGGTCTAGCTTCTAGAGCAAAATGGATAGGACCTCAATGGCAGTGATATGAAAGGGGAAAACTAGAGATGCTCTGATTCCAGTTTTCTTGTACTCTCCTCCATTTGGGGGAGTAGTGATTCCCCTCTCTGCCTTCTCTTTTTTAGATTGTAAGGTTAAGGGCAAGAACTGTCTTTTGCTTTTTCTTCATCCCCAGCACTTAGCATATATTAGGTACTCAATAAATGATTGTTTATTGATTGATCTCTTAATAGATGCCCACTGGGGATGGATAAAAACTGAATGATTCAGAGAAGACGATAAAGTGGCATAGAGGAAGGAAGTCTGGTTTTGGGGAAAAGAGATCTCTGTTCAAATTTCAGCATGAATGTTTACTAGCTATGTGATTCTTGCAACTTTCAAAGACTCTACGTTAAAGAAGAGATCAAACTGTTAGCACTGGTAGATCAACTTCCTTAGAAACTCTCGACACTGATGAAATCACTGGTCTACATGGCTACCCCCAAATCATATGAAGATCATTTAGCCTGAGCAAGAAAATCTTCAGGAGAGACACGACTAGTTTGTTAAAGAGGCATTGAGGTGGTATGGGAGGCTACCATGCTGCACTTAGAGTCAGAAAGCCCTAATTTGGAATTTTGTCTTAATCATTCACATGCTATGGGATCCTCTCCTTTAGCCTCACTTTTGCCTGCAAAATGTGGATAGTAACAGCAATCATCTCTCAGTTTTAAATGAAAAAAACATTCATAAAGCACTTTTTAAACCTTTAGCTGCAATGTGAAAGTTATTCCTGTTTGAAGGAATGCCACGTGGAAGAAAGGTTGGCTTGTTCCATTTGTCTCTGGAGGCTGGAGTTGGGAGGAAAAGATGGAAGGGGTCAAAAGGCTAGTGGATGTTAGAAGGCAGCAAGAGCTCCCTTCCAATGAGAGCTGTCCCAAAGGCAAAAGGGATCCCTTGGAAAGGGCTTAATTTCCCCTCCTTGGAGGTCTTCCAGCAGATGCGGACATCCCCCTTGTGGAGTGTGCTGTGTGCCTCCTTACCCTTCCAGATGCCATCAAAGTCTAACATTATGTTGATTATACTTGTTTTCTAGATTAGCCAACAAAGATGGAGATTTGCCTAGGGCAGTATAAGTATCTGATCTGGGATTCCAAAGCAGGTCTTTTCTGATTTCCAGGGTTTCTACTTTCTCACTTTCTGCTATTCCATGACATCTTGTTATGTCCCAGGTTAAATTCAGTTTAACGGCTCATTTCAACAATCATGTTTTATGTGCCTCTTATGCTTCAGACATTATTTTAGGCACTAAGGATACAAGGATTAAATATATATATATGCATATATGTACATACATACATATATATCTATATATCTATCTCTATCTATCTTATTTCTGCCCTCATGAGACTTATATTTGACCCCAGGTTCAGTGTGTTCCTCTTGGGATATTCCATCATTTGTGTCTGCTTCCCCAGAAAGTAAAGTATGGGAGAGATCAAGACAGACAGACAGTTGCCCTTCTGGTGTTGATTTCAGGGCTGTTCCTTGGGTAATCATTGTTGCTAGTAAAATGAGAAATCTATAAGTGAGCGTGGAGTTTTTCTGCTTTGTCCTCAGTGATGACACAAGCACACACTCACCCTAGCAACGCTTTTCTTTCCCAGACTCCTCTATTTCCCTGGAAATATTGACTAGATGCAAAGCCAACTTTCCATCAATCACACAAGTTTGCTCAATAGATTTCAGTTTCAACATCTTGGCTGAGGTTCCTCCCACCTCTACCATCCCCTATGTTAAGATTTAGCCATTTTATATTCCATGATCTATCATTTTATGTTTTAAGAGACACCATAGCAGAGTAGTTAGAGTGTTAAATTTGGCATCAGGGAGGCTTGGTTTCTGAAATTCAACCCCAGGCAAGTAATGACCTCCATCATCCTCAGTTTCTCCATATATAAAATGAGGATAATAACAGAGCCAAAAATTGTTGTGAGGATAAAATGAGAAGATATGTAGGCTAGATTCATATTAAGATAGAATGATGTTGGATATGATTCATTGGTTTGAGGAACTCCCTGAATGAGGGAACTCCCTCTCTCTGAATGCAGATTGGCTTGTTCTCTGAATCAGGGAACTCCTCTCTGAATGCAGACGGGCTTGTTCTCTGAAATTTATAGTCTTAGAGTCATGGAACTGTTAAGTCAGCCAGTCAAGAAATCAAGGAGCATTTGTAGAGGAATACAGACACAAGCAGAAACAAAAATAGTCCCTGTCCTCAAGTAGCTTACATTCTAATGAGGGAAGACAACATATGAAAGGAAGCTCAAGAGGAATGGAGGATGAACGTTCCTAGTCTCATGGGGTTGCCATCTGGAGAGGAATGAAGACCTGGGATCTGGTCTGGGATCCCTCGTGAAATGAAGATTCTGGTAAGAAACATCGGTTGAGAAAGAGCGTCAATATAGCGAAGGTACCACTAATGTGTGTATTCTTGGGGTTAAGGAAGCCACCAAGATCAGGGAGTCAAGGGTTTTTATAAAAGTCAAGAGCAGATCTTTATTAAGCAAGGGCTCTTACTGATAACTAGGGATAAATTATGGTAGGGAAAATATAGAATTCATCTTGAAGAGAAATGAGATATTAGAGAGGTTAAGTCAGTTGCCTGGGGTTGCACAGCATTACATTTCAGAGACAGAACTTGAATCTAAGACTTCTCACTTTGCAGACCCTCTCTCTATCCACTACCAGGGATCCTCAAACTACTGCCATGGACCAGATGCAGCAGCTGAGGACGTTTATCCCCCTCCCCCAGGGCTATGAAGTTTCTTTATTTAAAGGCCCACAAAACAAAGTTTTTGTTTTTACTCTAGCCCGGCCCTCCTACAGTCTGAGGGACAGTGAACTGGCCTCCAATTTAAAAAGTTTGAGAACTCTTGCACGATACCATTCTTTGCAAAGCTTAAAATTCAATACAAATGATTTATTTATTGTTAGGTGACTTCCAGCTCTGACATTTTGCATTTGATGTTTTATATTCTCTGCTTGAGATCCCCTTCCAGATTAGTCTAAAATTCTTGTGAATTTAATCAGTCAAGAGATATTTAAGCTTCTACCACATTTAAAGACATTATCAGGACTGAGGTAGACTGCAAAGAGTTAAAAATACAAAGTCTTTATTAAGCTTTCCTATTCAAAGTCATTAAGTAACCTGGTAGCTCAGTGGATAGAGCTCTGGACTGGAATCAGGAAGCCCTGAATTGAAATCCCACCTTAGATACCTAAAAGGTGTGTTCCTGGGCAAGCCACTTTCCCATGTTTGCCTCAGTTTCCTTATCTATAAAACGAGCTGGAGAAGGAAATGACAAAGTACCTTTGTATCTTTGCCAAGTAAACCCCAAGTGGGGTCACAAAAGTGGGACACAGCTGAACACCAGCCGCCAGTTGGAATTGCTCTCTGAACTGAATTATCAGGCTTATATTGTGACATCATTTTTTTGGTTGGCGTGCTTAGGAGTCATAGGATCATCAATTTAAGTTTGGAAGGGATCTTGGAGATTGCTTCTCCTATTACAGATAAGGAAACTGAGGCCCAGAGAGGTTGTGACTCCTGTAAATCTCTCAGTCCAGAAAGTGCCTTGTTTTGTTTTGTTTGTTTTGTTTTGTTTTGATATTTGTATTCCCAGGCTTAGCACAGAGTTGGCAAATAGGGAATCATTTAAGACGCACTCATTAACTGCTCTTGACTTGCCCAGAGTCACACAGTCACTAAGTCTCTGCGGCAGAGCCGAACCCCGGTTATTTCTGACTTTGAGGCTTTTGCTGAAGACATTCTGGCGTAATCCCGCCCAGGCTCATCCTTTCGATCTGGAAGGGATCTCAGAGCCCACCTGGTCTCATTTTACAGATGAGGAAACTGAGGTCGAAGTCAATTAAATGACTCCCACAGGTGGGAAGCATTCGAGGCCGCGGCTTCTGCTGCTCTTCCTTGGAAGAGGGGGCTGCTGGGAGCAGCTCCTCGCTGGTCCCTGGAGAGCCTCCGGGCCCTTCAGAGAAGTCCCGCTCCCTTGTCCCGCAGGGTCTGGGCGCCCGGGGGCCAAGGTCCCTCAGGCTGGTGGCAGCCTCAGGGGGTGCGGGCCCCGGCACTCGGCCGCGGCGGGGCTTTCCCCGCAGTCCCCCGGCCCTCGCCCCCGCCCGGCCCTCGCTTCTGCCGCCGGCCTGGCGTGGGCCTGGCCCGCGCGGGGAGCGCCCCGCCGGGAGGGCTTGCGCCAGGCGGCTGACGAAATGCTGAGGGGCTCCCCTATTCGGGGGAATGCGGTAGTGATGTAGCGCGTCGGAAAGATGTGGCCTGCGGAGCTCGGGAGCGCTGTCTGTGGTGCTGCCGCTGCTGCCGCTGCCTCCCAGGAGCTGTAGCTCGAGCCGCCGCTCTCGGGGAGGGAAGAGCAGAAACTGTGCGCGAGATCCTGGGCTCAGACTCCGTGGCCAAGTCCGCCTTCCGCAGGGAGCGGCGTGCCGCGCCGCGGACGCCCGGCCCGGGGACAGGGGCGCCAGGGACACCCCCAGACCCCTCCGAAAACCCAGCCCGGAATGAACTGAGCGTCGGGGGGACGCGGAGAGCTGGACAGTCCCTCCCTCCCTCCTGCCCCTGCAACAAGAGGATGAGTGGTGAGAGGCTGGAGCAGCGAGCGCAGTGCCGGCTGAAGGTAGGAGGGCGGAGGTGGGAAGCGGCCGGATGCGGGGGTTGAGGGCTGGGAGTCTGGGGCGGCTTGGCCGGGGGGGGACGTGCCCCTTCCCCGGAGCCCCCTTCCTCAGCCCTCGCTCCCCCTCCCCGCTCCGCGATGGCCAAGCGTGCCGTTCACCTTGCCCCATCTGGGCTCCGGGCACCCGCGGCGCGGGGGAGCCCCGGAGTCTTGGGCGAAGAAGGGAGATGGTGGGCGGAGGTGGCCAAGGAAAGCGAGCGGGGGAGCGAGGGGGCGGCCGGGGCAGCCCCCCTTCCCAGCCTGGCGTCCGCAGCGCCCCGCGGCCGGACCCAACGCGGCTGACTCGGGGGCAGGGGTGGGCGTTGTGGGGGTGCTTGGCTGCGGCACTTGGAGGCAAAGTTTTGTTGCCCACTCCGAGGGCTGCCAGCAGACGTGCCCGTGGCCCCGGAGCCCCTCTGGCCCGGAGCTTTCTGTTCCGGCTGGGCGAAGCCGAGCATCGGGCTCGGACCCGCTCTGCTGTTTCCGCGGAGGTTGGGGGGGGGACCGAGGGAGCCCTAGGGAGACAGACCCCGAGTCCCACGGCAGGGGGAGCGGGAGAAAGCTCCCAGATCTATCTGGAGAAGCCCGGGCAGTGTGACCACGCCAAGCCGAGTAACCCTTCCGGAGCCGGAGGGGAGCAACTTCTCCTGGGGGGGGGGAATCGAGGCACATTCTCGCAGCGCTCTCACCCTCGGCTTCAGCCGGCCCCAGCCCCTTTCCAGAGCCGAGCATGCGGGCAGAGAGTGCGGCCAGAGCAGCCTGCTCGTGTGCGGGGAGCACTTTGCCGTGCCCCCCTCTGAAATGCGGTCTGCAGGCAGATCCCCACCCACCCCTCGGTCTATATCCTGATGCCTCCTAGGAAATTAGATGATTAATCAATTAGCTTAGTGGCCAATTAGGCGGAACCTTGCAGGGAAAACGCTGGCCACTGGCTTCGGGGGGTTGGACCCGAGGCTCGGCCGGGTGGGCGCCCGGATTTTGGGAGCCGTCACCGAGGGGACCTGGTCGGGGCTTTCCGGGAGCTTTGGAGGGGAGGGGGGAGTTTGGGGTGCAGGGGCAAGGCAGCGCTTAATCATCTCTGATAAAATGATTCCTCTGGCTCGAACATCACCGTGGGTTGCGAGGACTGGGCTGAAAATCGAGGGGAAGCTCAGCAGAGAGGTGTGTCGCAGCCAGTCCCCCCAATTCCCTCCCCAGCCGTGCCTCCAAAGCACTGATCCCTTGCCGCGGGCCCCCTTCCTCGCCAGGCTGCTGGCCGGGAAGAGGGGGTGCACACGCTTTATTGCCCCAGAAGCCTTAGGGGTGGGGAGGTGGGGGTGGGACAGGATAGGACAGGGCTCTTATTTGGAGTCAATCTTAACAGAAACCTCACTTACGGAAGGGCTCGAAGGCGGCCAGATTTTCCCAGCCCCCCGAAGTTGGATGGCTGAGCTGCTTTCCCCCCCATTGCCGGAGAGCCTGAGCACTGCAGTATTACAATCCAGCCATATTAAAGAGGTCTTCCCAGCAGAAGATCCCGTGGAACACTGCAGCTCCAGCTCGGGCTCCGCCAGACTCTGCTGGCTAAGCCAGCCAGCCTGGAAACCCAGCAGAGGCTTCCAGACACCCAGGCCCCTTTCTGGAGCCCAGTGCAAATGGCTTTCTCTCTCTCTTTCTTTCTCTCTTTTTATCGGTTCTTTCTGATCACTGTGGAGAGCCAGATTTCCACTCAGATGGCAAAATGCCCACAGCTCCCTGTTGAAATGCCTTTTTTGGCAACAGGTCCTCCACAGAGGTATTCTTGCGGTAGTTC